>NC_081408.1:225959950-226259950 GCF_030272615.1 Cryptomeria japonica
CAGAGTTGCATCAATCAAGTATGGTATCCCAAATACTAGTTTGAGGTCTTAGGTGATGGGAGTTACAAGTTTGAAGAGGAGGGTACCGCATATCATTTTATCTATAGAGGAGGAAAATAAGTTGTCCAATGGTGCAAGGATATGGCTGAAATTGGCCATGGACTACAAGCTAGTCAACTTCAATCTACTGTTACCCAAATAACTAAAAATAGGGCCAACCCATTCACAAATGGGATGTTAGGGAGATCATGGTGAGTAGGTTTTTTATAGAGGAACCAAAATTTGACAATCAAAATAGTTGAAGGAGTGGACATCAATAGAGAAATCATGCTATGACCTTCAATTGTGCCATCATTCTATGACAGCTTGGAGAACATTTACAACTTGCACAACTATGGATCAAGTAGAATTTGGAACTGCAATGAGACTAGCATGCAAGATAGTAAGAACTATGGTATGAGAGTTATTACCAAATTGGGATAGAGATGTGTACCATATCTAATATCAAAAAGTAGAGAATAAATCATGTTTTTGGCTTGTATTAGTACAGTTGGGCCACATATTCCTAGGTTTTACTTGTTTAAATCGAAGAGGAACATGAGAATATACATTATAAATTATGAACCAAGGGCATTCATAGAAGTCCAAGAACACCCATGGATGACAAATGAACCCTTTCTTAATTCGTTAGAATATTTTATAGCTTTGATCCATGTTGTGGTTTCACCCATGAATATAGCCTCTTCTTATCTTTGATAGTCATGGTAGCCACATGGATTTCAAGGCAATTGAAGAAGCGATACATTTAGGAATAAACTTGCTAACATGGCCTGCTCATACCAACCACAAGATACAACCACACAATGTTAGCAATTTTTCTCCTTTCAAGAACTACTCCAGACAACAAAGGACCATATGGATGGTAAAAAACTCAAAAATTGAAATCGAATGGGAAGAGTCAGCATTCAACCAGGCATTGACACCATAGAACATTATAAGTGGCTTTTCGTATGAATAAAATTTGGACACAGAAATCAATATTCTCTCAAGAGGGATATGAGGCCAAGTGAGGCCTTTAATGTTCAAGGGGATGTTCAAACTATTGGAACAAAGACTGATGCAGTTACAATGAAAGATCAACCAAAGCACATTGCAGTAGAGACATACTTGTAGTTGTTTGGTTATAGTGAGGATAAGATTGATTTTTTTGTGCAAAATTATAATGCTTCCAATGAGGGTATAGAGATTATAGTTGAAGGTCTAAGTTTGCCACCACAAACCAGCTAACTAAACATCCATGTTATGTAAGAAACCTACAATGAGGGTATGAATACTATATCAAAAGGTTTCAACTTTCCAACACAAGCTAGCCAACCACAATGGATTAAGGAAGTAGCCTCAAATATTGGACTACAAATAAATTGCAAGAAGATAGCGAGAGGTTGATTAGAAAATAGGAGAAGTCAAGGAAACAAGAGCATGCCAAAGTTGATCAAGAATGAATGGTAGCTAAAAAGAAAGAAAAAGAGGCAGAGAAAAATAAACATAAGTGTACAACAGAGGGTCCTCTACCCCTGACCCCCAGCACCTAGTTTTGATTGATATGATCAATCACTTGTCCCTGGCCTTTGCAACTATCAATAATATACAAGTTGGGACTATTCTTGGATGCTCAAACCATTCGCAACTAAATTAATATCTAAACCAAGCACCGCTTGCTCATATAGAAATTTTCATAGAATCCCCTCATAACCAACAAAATGCACCTAATGTTGGAGAAGAGTGTGTTGTCCATGGATATGTGACACCTCCTCCTTTTCCTACCCGTATGGACAATTGATTAAGTTTGTGATGAATTTTGTATTTTGAATGATGTTGCAGCATATTTTGGGCATCTTCTATGCAAATTAGACTAGATATAACTCTATGAATGTAGTTTGAGTGAATATATGTTTAATATGATTTAAAAATATCATAATGTCATTGTTGTTATATTTCAAACCTCACATTTGTAGCAGCAAATGTTGATTTTGTGCTATCTATCATGATTATAAAATGTCATGATAAATTTATTATTATATTTGGATCTTAATTCCTTTATGTTTTAGTCATAAATATTTCAACCATATATGTTTATTGTTTTCTAATTTTATTGTCTATGTTTTAGTCATGTGTGTTGTTTTGAAGGCTTAAGACAACAATGTAGCATACAATGTATAGTGAGTACATATATATATAGATATACATAGTACACACACATGTACATATATATGTATATGTGTATGTATATGTACACATACATACATACATATATATACACACACATATGTATACATACATGCATACATACATGTATGTATGTATGTATGTATGTATACAACAATAATAATATGATAAACATCTAATTACAAAATTAAATAACACCTAATTTTGAGTATTTATCCATATGGACCTGCTCACAATTTTCACTTTAATGTTATGAATGTGTAATCATTTAATTTTCTAACCACCCTTTCATGTCCACCATCAACCATGTACATAGCTTGGTTGGTATGCATTATCAAGTATCATTGAGCCATATAAACATCTCTTTTTTCCCAGTTTTGATGGTTACATATATTCATAGTGTAAGAAGAGATAACTGAAGTTTTGAGGATTATATGTATTCATAGTGTAAGACAAGTGGAGAGAATACATCATGAGCAATGGTGAAATTGGTCAAAATATTGTGACAATAACTTATACATGTTTAACATTCTGACAATTTAAATGAAACCCTTGATATCATACAGATAATTATTTTAGTGTAATTGAAGTATAATGAAACACATACATATAATGAAACACTCGATGCCTTTTAGATAATTATTTCAGTGTATGTATATGTACACATATGTATATATATGTATATGTATGTATACGTATGTATGTATGTAAAAACATGTATACATACACATATATACACACCTCTATATATATACATATACATGTGTGAGTGTATGTAATAAAATCAATAAAGAAAATCATGTAAATGAAACACTTCATGCCATGTAGATAATTATTTCAGTGTTATCGATGTATAATGAAGCACTCAATGTCATACACATAATAAAACACTCAACGAAATTCAAATAATTATTTTAATGTATGTATATGATGCAGGAACATCCCAAGTTCATAGCAGTCTTGCATCAACCAAACACATTTTCCTTTTTGTTTTCCCTTTTGTTTGTAGTTTCAACATTTCTTTTTGTGTGTCCCAGTTTTGGCTCACCAACCCCTGTGGAGTTGGATTCTACTTGAAGATTTGATCATCTCTCTTATTTCCAGACCACATCACATTTGGATCATTTTCCGCCAAGTTATCCCTATCAGTTTTCATGACAGTTTCCTATTACCGGTTCTTAGTTTCTTCTTACCAGTTGCCTGGACCTATTTTGGTGATCTACCGGAACCCCTTATGAAGCTTGCGAAGCCTTGGGCATTGATTTTGATGTTCCTTGGTGTGTGGCCAACCTTTTCCTGTGATCTATACTTCATCCTTTTGATTTTCCAAAAGATCTCTTGGCAAAGGTTGACCTTGTTGATTTTACATGGGTTTTGATCCCTTTTTGGGCCAACTGGATCCCCTTGGATCATATATATAATTGTAATTGAGCATTTGAATGTAAGAATTGAAGAATCGGATAGCTAGACTGAGCATAGAAGATATATCTTAAGATTGAAGGTCTCCATTATGACCTATTATGTACTTTGAGCATGTTTTAGTAGGCCTATGAGCTAGTTATGTTGTAAACTGGTTGTTACCAGTTGGTTGTAATCAATTTTCATGTTATAATACAATATGTTCTACATTGCCTCCATCATATCTTTGTGTTTCCATTGTGTTTGTTTTTGCTGATCAGTCTGGATTCATCTCTTTGAGGTCCCTCCTAACCGGTGACTGCTTCAAGTGGTATCAGAGCGAGTTTTCATCCTAGAGGTTGTGTGTCCTAATAGTTTATTGTAGAGTGGCAGACTATGGATCCGACCTACAACTATAGAGGATCGGCATGAATGATGGCACAAAGAGGAGCTAGGAATGGTGGAGCGCATGGGAATGTAGACCTTGATGTGATGGAAATGTTGTGAGGGATAGCAGCCCAGTTGGAAGTCATGGAGATAGCCCAAAGAAGAAGCTGACATATTGAAGATGTAAGTGAAGATGAAGGAGAAGAAGCCCTAACAAAACAAGTAAACCCACCAGTAGTTGATCTGGATGAGAAAAAAAAATTGAGGGTTTTGAGTAGGGCGAATACTAAACCTCATTTTACCCCACCAAAATATGATGGGAAGTTGCATTTGGATAAATTCATGGATTGGATCTCAGATATGGAGAAGTATTTTAATTTTAAAAACACTATAGAAGAAAGGAAGGTGAAATATGCTTGTACCCGGTTGAAAGGTAATGCATCTCTTTGGTGGGATAATTTATAAGTTGACAGATAGAGAAGAGATAAAGAGAAGATCAAGACATGGGATTGGATGATTGCTAAGTTGAAATCAAAAGTTATGTGAGTTGATTATCAAGTGAATCTATTCTGGAAGTTGCAAAATTTGAGACAGAAGGAATCTAGTGTGAAGGAATACATTGAAGCATTTTACAAGTTGAATATCAGATCCAGACATGTTGATGATGAAGTTGAACAACTTGCAATATATTTGAATGGATTGCGAGTGTCTATACAAGATGAACTCAGTTTGATCAAATTGGAGAGTGTTGAAGAGGCTTACCAATATGCCCTAAAGGTAATAATAGGGAGATACTCAATAAATAGGCTCAAGTTGTGTGTTTATAATAAATTTGGCTTACAAGTTCCCTCAAAGGTGATTGTTGAAGGTTTTGCCACTTGTTTAGGTACTATTTATTTGATTTCTTTCCTTCTCTATGCTTCATACCAACCCTGAGATCTTCCTACCATGTTAGTTCTTATTTTCATTCATACCTGCTCTCAAGACTCACAAAATTGAAACTTTGCTTCCTAACTCCAAACACCAAAATCTCTCACCAAGAGTTGCAGGAGGTCTAGGAAATTGTCTAGCATCCTATTAGGCTTATTTCAACTTGGTATGGTGATCTATTCAATTGTCTTCTTACCCAATTTGAAGAAAAGCTCAAAAAAGGGCTACATGGAAAGAGCCCCAATTAGCCCTCCAAAACTGCTAAAATGCTTATAACTGTAAAGAAGTTAAGTAGCGGAAACAACTTCCTACACTAACCTTGAGAGGAGGGTAATGCAAAACTTTTTCAAATCATTACAGAAAATAGAAATAGATATAATAGCATTCATACCACAACACAATGATTTACGTGGGGAAAACCCTTTCGGGAGAAAAACCCCACCCTCCAAAAGCAGCTCAATATTTTATTCAACAATCAAAGACAGATTACAACATACTTGCAGAGAAAGCTCTTCACAGGAGTACCATTAATCAGAGATTTAGAGGCAACTCAATAGCCATAGGACTCTTACACACAACCTCTATCTCACACACCTCATAAATAGGAGATACAATACAAGAAACCGTCAAACGGTATTACAAAACCATGGGCTAAAACCACCCAATAAGGTGTAGCCGACCTTATCTCCCTTCTAGATGCCCTATGACATGTTAAAGCACACATCAACATGTGTTACTCCCTTTTTACAGCTCATTTATGTATTCGATACAAATTATTTTTCCTATTTCAGGAGTACAAACTTCTGGAGGCCATAACTTGAGAACCGGGTGTTCGATTGATGAACCGTTTGAAGCGCCGGAAAGCTCACGAAGTGCTCTATCACCTTGTAACCCACTTCGCTGATTACAGCCACTTTTCAGGGCGTTTCAGAGCCTCTAAAATCCCCAAAATTAAGTTTAAACATTTTATTGCACCCCTCCAAGATGAAAACTTTAATATCTTCAAAACTAGCTGTGACCTTGCGACGCAAATTTACCAGAATGCTTATCTAACCAACCAGAAGCTTCAGGGAGAGTTTCGCACCATTTCGTGCTCAAATGAAAACTTACTATAAATAGTAACCTCGCATAAATGCAAGGTTGAGACACCATTTTTCTCAACAAATCTCCCACTTGTCGAACACCTTGCAGGAGCGGAAGGGAATGTCAACACAATGAATCAATTGCTAGGGCCACAAGGCCCATAGACTCTGAACACCATCTAAACTTCTCTATGCTTACAGCCTTAGTTAAAGCATCTACAACATTCATCAAAGTTTCCACCTTAACCAGCTTCACCCTACCATCTTCGACCATATCTCTAACAAAATGATACTGAACATCAATATGTTTGGTCTGGGCATGAAATGTCGGGTTCTTAGCTAGGCTAATTGCACTCTAACTGTCACAGTAAACTGTCACTGTACCTTGTTTTATTCCAATATCCGAACACAGTCTCTTAAGCCAAATGGCCTCTTTACAAGCATGAGTAGCTGCCATATACTCTGCTTCAGTAGTGGATAAAGCAACCACAACCTGTTGCTTACTCATCCAACTAATTGCACCACCAAACAAAGTAAACACATAAGCACTGGTGGATCTTCTGCTATCAATATCACCTACCCAATCTGAATCCACATAACCATGGATATCAAGGGAAGTCATGTCTCCAACTGAATTACCATGATAACACAAAGAATACTCTGAAGTACCCTTCAAATATCTTAAGACTCTTTTGACTGCATCCCAATGAACTCTACCAGGATTAGACATATATCTAGAAAGTACTCCCACTGCTTGGGCAATGTCTGGTCTAGTACAGACCATAGCATACATCAAGCTTCCAACCGCACTTTGGTAAGGCACTCTTCTCATGTCTTCCATCTCCAATGGGGATGTAGGACAATCTGAAATAGATAGTTTCATTCCAACTGTAAAAGGAACACTCAATGGTCTACAATTCTGCATGTTGAACCTCTGTAACACTGAATTCACATACTTACTCTGGCCTAGCCATAGCTTTCTGTTCACCCTATCTCTTCTAATTTCCATCCCAAGAATGTGCTTTGCTGCACCAAGATCTTTCATTTCAAATTTAGCAGGGAGCTAAGACTTCAGTTCTGAAATCATACCTTTCCCTTTACCAATGAATAACATATAATCAACATACAATGCAATGAATAAGAAATGATCACCATAAGATTTATAATAAACACAGTGATCTGATTTAGAACGTTCAAATCCCAAACTCAACACATATGTATCAAATTTCTGGTACCACATCCTAGGACTTTGTTTGAGGCCATACAAAGATTTCTTCAATTTACAGACCAAATTACTTTTTCCTTTCACCACATAGTGCTCTGGCTGTGTCATATAAATATCTTCCTCCAAATCACCATGAAGGAAAGCAGTTTTCACATCCATTTGCTCAACCTCTAAATCATAAGCAGTAGCAATAGAAAGCAAAAATCTAATGGATGTCATTTTTGCAACAGGAGAAAATATCTCACCGTAATCAACACCCTCAACCTGAGAGTAGCCTTTTGCAACCAACCTTGCTTTATACTTCTCAATGCTTCCATCTGAACCAATCTTTTTCTTGAACACCCATTTACAACCAACAGGTTTTCATCCTTTAGGCAATGGTACAAGATCCCATGTATCATTCTTTTTCAAAGCTGCCATTTCTTCCTCCATAGTAATCTTCCAGGATTCTACATCATTCATACCTAATGCCTCTTCTACAGATTTCAGTTCATCCACACTAGTATTCAAAGCAAAAATACATCTCCAATCATTAGGTGAATACCTTTCAGGTGGTTGTCTATGTCTTGTAGACCTTCGAACAAGCTGAGTTGGAGGTTCTTCCTCCTCTTCTGAAGATTCAGAGCTAGACGAGCTCTCCTCAAATTCTTGCCTATCTAGGGGTCTCGATTCAACTCTTTAAGGTGTAGAAGGAAGTTGAATCACATCTTCTTTTTTAATCTATTCTGGCTGCAATGTAACAGAAGGAGACTTAATTTCTCTAAAAATAACACTTCTACTGTGAATTACCTTTTGTGCAATAGGGTCCCAAAGCTTGTATCCTTTCACACCATAACTATACCCGATGAAGATACATTTCACAGCCTTGTTCTCCAACTTTGTTCGCTTCTCCTTTGGCACATGTGCATATGCCTCGCAACCAAAAACTCTAAGATGTCTCAATGAAGGCTTGTGACCTGACTATGCTTCCATAGGCGTTTTATCAACAAGAGCTGATGTAGGAGACCTGTTAATCAAGTAGCAAGCAGTGGCAACAGCTTCAGCCCAAAACTTTTGTTCAAGACCAGCACCACTCAACATACTCCTAGCCTTCTCCATCAGTGTCCTGTTCATTCTTTCTGCAACTCCATTTTGCTGTGGAGAATATGAAGTTGTCTTCTGCCTGTTAATTCCATAGTCTTTACAGAATCTATCAAAATCATTAGAGCAAAACTCACCGCCATTATCAGTTCTCAAACATTTTATTTTCTTTCCAGTCTACAACTCAACCATTGCTTTAAATTCTTTAAAACAACTAAAAACTTCAGATTTACTCTCTAGAAAATATACCCATGTCCTTCTACTAAAATCATCAATAAATGAAACATAATATGTGGATTTTCCAATTGAAGAGACATCTACTAGACCAAACACATCAGAATGGATAAGATCCAAAACACCACAAGTTTTATGAGAACTCGAGTAAAACTGAACGCGGTTTTGTTTTCCATAAATGCAATGCTCACAAAAATCAAAGTCAAGATTACAATCATTCAAACCTTCAACAAGGTTTTTATTTTTCAAGGTCCTTAGACCCTTTTCTCCAATGTGGCCAAGTCTCTGGTGCCATAACATAGTCTTCTCTGCAAGTAACTTTGCTTCAGACGAAAGAGCACCCTTAGGTACCCAAAAACCATTTCCATCTGCTGAAGGTGAAACCTTCAAATCTTCCAGTGAAGTATCCACAGGTTTACTTTTTACAGAAGTGCTATTACACTCAACAGTGTATGCTTCAAGCTTATACAAAGTGCCAAACTTGACACCTCTAGCAACTACCATAGCACCCTTAATCATCTTACATCTTGTTTCAGAAAAGAATACCTGCACACCTGCATCTATTAGTTTGCTCACAGATAACAGGTTTCATTTTAATCCAGGGATATGCAGCACACCATTAATCCTTTTTATTCTACCATCAGAAAACCTGATTCTAACTTTACCTCGACCAACAATGTCTAGAGGTGAATCATCACCCAAGTACACCTTATCTCCATTAAATACTTCATATTCAGAAAACCAATCTCTATTGGAAGTCATATGAAAAGATGCACCTGAGTCAATTAGCCAGGCATCATTACCTGCATGAGTCGCTAAAGCCACAATAAATGCATCGCCATCTTCTTTGTCGGACTCAGAATCAGAATCGAACTTTTTCTTTTTCTTCTTCTTTTCTTCTTTGCAGTCCTTACGGAGTGACCTGGTTTACCGCAATTCCAGCAAATGACTTTGGACTTTCCAGGAGATTTCAATCTCCCTTTGGATTTGGACTTGCCGCGCTTCTCATTCTTCTTGCCTTTCTCCTTAGGTCTTCCACGAACAGTTAGGGCTTCCTTTGAACTGATGGATACCTTCCTTCGCATCTCTTCACCGAGTAGGGCACCCACCACATCTTCAGATTTCAAAACAACAGAAGTACTACCGATAGCCATAACAAGAGAATCCCATGAATCAGGCAAAGAGCAGAGCAAGATCTGACATTTTTCCTCCTCGTCCATCTTAACACCAATAGATACTAATTGAGCCACCAACATATTGAATGCTTCCAGGTGGTCTGCAATTCGTCCACCCTCTTCCATCTTCAAGGAATACAATTTTTTTCTTAAGAAAATTTGATTTAATAAAGATTTCACTTGATACATCTCACCAAGCTTAGTCCATAGCTTCTTTGCAGAGTTTTCTTCATGGACATTGATTAGAACAGAGTCTACCAAGCACAGTCTGATTAGACCCTTGGCTTTTCGGTCCATAACATCATACTGAGCTGCCGCAGTAGGATCTGAGGGCCTTTGGACATTCTCATCAACAGCATCCCAAAGATCTCGATCTATTAGCAGATCTTCCATCTTCAGCTTCCACATCTCAAAATTACTTCCATTAAATTTCTCCACCTCTATTCTCCCTGACGAACTCCCCATCTGAATATTCCTGCAACAAGATCAAAAAGTGTCTTCTGCACAAGCTCCCACTCAAATCTGGATTAGTTCAAAAAACCCAACAGCCCACAATTGAAACCAAAGGTGATCAGGCTCTGATACCACTTGTAAAGAAGTTAAGTAGCGGAAACAACTTCCTACACTAACCTTGAGAGGAGGGTAATGCAAAACTTTTTCAGATCATTACAGAAAATAGAAATAGATATAATAGCATTCATACCACAACACAATGATTTACGTGGGGAAAACCCTTTCGGGAGAAAAACCCCACCCTCCAAAAGCAGCTCAATATTTTATTCAGCAATCAAAGACAGATTACAACATACTTGCAGAGCAAGTTCTTCACAAGAGTACCATTAATCAGAGATTCAGAGGAAACTCAATAGCCATAGGACTCTTACACACAACCTCTATCTCACACACCTCATAAATAGGAGATACAATACAAGAAACCGTCAAACGGTATTACAAAACCATGGGCTAAAACCACCCAATAAGGTGTAGCTGACCTTATCTCCCTTCTAGATGCCCTATGACATGTTAAAGCACACATCAACATGTGTTACTCCCTTTTTACAGCTCATTTATGTATTCGATACAAATTATTTTTCCTATTTCAGGAGTACAAACTTCTGGAGGCCATAACTTGAGAACCGGGTGTCCGATTGATGAACCGTTTGAAGCGTCGGAAAGCTCACGAAGTGCTCTATCACCTTGTAACCCACTTCGCTGATTACAGCCACTTTTCAGGGCATTTCAGAGCCTCTAAAATCCCCAAAATTAAGTTTAAACATTTTATTGCACCCCTCCAAGATGAAAACTTTAATATCTTCAAAACTAGCTGTGACCTTGCGACGCAAATTTACCAGAATGCTTATCTAACCAACCAGAAGCTTCAGGGAGAGTTTCGCACCATTTCATGCTCAAATGAAAACTTACTATAAATAGTAACCTCGCATAAATGCAAGGTTGAGACACCATTTTTCTCAACAATAACTCCACAAAATACCGAAACACTTCATGAAACCCTTTCATATCTACATACCCTTTATGGATATGTTTCAAGTTGAACTATGAGGAGGTCAGAAAAGACCGTACAATTGCTATCCTATAAATGTGCCTAAAAACAAGGGTTTTCAAGGGTTTTGAGTCTTCAAACACCTTATCGCCATTCCAAAATCTTCTTCAGACCACCAAATATTTTGAGAAGGTTTGTACCATCGTTATAAAGCCTTCCAATTTCCTACCCTACAAGAATAAAGACAAACACTTGATGTACAACCAAGTTTCAAGAGGAAAAGTGCTAAAAAACCATTTTATTCAACACTTTGGCTACTCAAAATGCATTCCAACAAACTATTCATTGAAAAATCCTCCCATATGGTCTAAAAGCTCTGTCCAAAATTCATTCCACCTTAGGAAACATAAAATGAGGTCCACTTGGTGGGGGTTTGCAAAGAAACTTTGTTTTACACCATGAAAATCCACTAGCTGGACTATAGGAGCTCACCTAGTAAGCAACAAAAACCATTTTCTTTGTCATTGCCATAAAAAAAAAACTTTTATAAACAATAAGGCTATGTACAGAAACTTGTCTCTCAGAGGACATGGAGAAAGAGATAAAGAAAATCAAGTTGCTTCCATTATTGAAGCCAAACCCTTACTCAATCGAGAACAGGGCTAAAACAAAATAATTTTGATACAATGTTAAAAATTCACACCAGCACACAAACCCAAGTGAGAAAGCTTTAACACAACATGGCACAACTGCTCAAATGAAAATAGTACAACCAAATGCTTAGGAAGTACGGACTGCTATAACATATGGAGCAAAAATGCAAGAAAAGTGACAAAATTCTTAGGTTTTGTATTGAATTGTTCTTGTTTTTGAATGCCAACTTGATACAAATTTGTGTGAGGCTTTAAATAGTCACTCACAACCTAAATCATGCCTAGGTCAACTTTGACAATTTTTAGTATAATGAGCATTTTTGACTTGTGAGCCAAATAGACTTGACTCTACGATGTGAAATGGTTTAATATAACCACACAAACATATTTCAATGCCTATCAAGGCTTTATAAGATGTTTTGACCATTTTTTCATATTTTGCCCATTCCAGGCTTACAAAGCATAAAAGGTCAAAAATTGACCAAAAACTCAAAAAACAACAAAACTAAGACACAAAGGACACTTAAACACACAAAAAAAACTCTTTTGGCATACAAAAAATCCATTATTCAATTGGGACCAACATAGGCCATTTCAAACCAAAATTTGATGAAGTGCTCCATGAGCTTCACTAAGTGCTCCTGCACCATACTCCCCCAAAGACAAAGAAGTCAAGTGACTCAGTTTGGAACCAATGAGGGATCAATTCTAGACTGAAGAAAGATTGATTCAGGTACCCAAGTAGCCTCAGATTCTGGTTTGTTCCTTCACTTGATCAAATGCTCCATATAGACTTGGTGCCTAGTCTTTTTGAAAATCCTAGAATCCAAAAAAAATTCATCTTGAGGCATGGGTGTAGAAGGAAGAGGCAGGTCTAAAAGTGATTTGTGAACTTCTGAAACTCTCTCATCCTTCTTGGGAAGTTTTCCTTTATATGCAACCAAATTTGCAATATTGAAGATAGGAGACAATGCAACATCATTAGGCAAATCAATCTTATAATCATTAGAGTCATACTTAGCCAAAATATTACAAGGACCTATCCTCCTCATTTGTAATTTGTTGGGAATTACTTTATGAATTTTGGACTTATTCAAGTGCACCATAACAAAGTCACCAATTGAAAAATTGTACATTTTTCCTTGTTGCATCAACTCTAGCTTTGACCTTTTGTGAGACATCTTGGAGAGCTTTCTTTACTTGATCATGGACCTCCTTCATATACCAAGCTACATCATCAGCTTGACCACTTCTTTTCTACACATTACCAAGGTTTCTCAACTCTATAATACCCACTATCTCAAAAGGACTCTTGCCAGTAGACCTGTTGACATTGTCATTGTAGGCAAACTCTACTTGGTGAAGAATATGATCCCAACTCTGTCCATACTCTTTTGTTAGACACCTTAAGAGGTTACCAAGTTTTCTATTGACCACCTCTATTTGGCCATCGGTTTGGGGATGATAGGCTAAACCAAAAGACAAGTTAGTACCCAATCTTTTCCAAAGAGTTTTCCAAAAATGTCCAAGGAATTTGACATCTGTATCTGAAACAATACTAATAGGAAAACCATGGATTTGAATAACCTCTTTGAAAAAAAAATGTACAATGTGACTAGCATCATGAGTAGTTTTGCAAGGAACAAAATGTGCAATTTTACTGAATCTATCAACAACAACAAAAATGCTATCAAAACCAAGCTTTGTTTAGGGTAAACCAACCATAAAATCCATACTCATACATTCTCGTGGCCTTGTAGGAATGGGTAATGGCTGATAAAGACCAACATTGGTAGATGTGCCTTTTTCCCTTTGGCAAACCATACACTGCTCAACATACCTCCTGATATCCCTTTGCATTCTTTGCCAATAGTAGAAACATTGCACAAGTTCCAATGTTTTGTTTAGACCAAAATGACCACTCAAACACCCATTGTGCTCCCCTTGGATCAAATTTTCCTTCATTGAGCCTTTGGGAACACACAATTGTCCACCTCTAAACAACAAACCATTTTGCAAGGTAAAGTCAGCATATTCACTATGAAAATGGTTTTGAAATTCTTGACAAACCTAGCAAATGGCTGCAAAATCTTCATCATTTGGATACAAATCCTTGAAGCAATCAACTCCAATACTCTGAATTTGCACTTCTTGCACTGGTAGTAGCCTTCTACTCAAAGCATCTACTACTTTATTACATTGTCCCTTCTTATGCTTAATGGAAAATGTATATGATTGCAAGTACTCAACCCATTTAACATGTCTATGACTCAACTTATCTTGTGAATTCAAAAAATTAAGATCTTGATTATCTGTGTAAACAACAAACTCTTTGGGCAGCAAATAGTGCCTCCATTTTTGAAGAGCTTGGACAAGAGCATACAATTAAATATCATAGGATGAATACTTCTTTTTTGCATCATTGATCTTTTCACTAAAGAAAGCTATGGGTCTATTATCTTGACTCAAAACAACACCAACTGCTATGTTACTTGCATCACATTCAATAGTGAACAACTTATCAAAACTAGGAAGAATGAGTACTGGTTGGATAGATACCTTTTGTTTCAAGAGTTCAAAACCTTTATTAGCCTCTTTGGTCCACTGAATCTTTGTCTTGACTCCACCTTTAATAGTATCTAGCATAGGTGCACAAATCTCATTGAATCCCCTTATAAACTTCTTGTAGAACTATGCCAAACCATGAAATCTTTGCACTTCACTTGTTCTTTTTGGTGTTGGCCAATTGGTGATGGCTTCCACCTTTGATGTGTCCATTTTTAAGTCTCCACCTGAAACTACAAAACCAAGATAGACTAGTTCCTACTACATAAATTCACACTTCTCCAAATTTATTGTTAGTTTCTCATCATACAATTGTTGCAATACAAATTTGAGATGCTTTAGATGTTCATCTTTAGTTCTACTAAAAATCAAGATATCATCCAAGTATACAACAACAAATTTATCAATTAAATATTTAAGCACATCATTCATAAGTCTCATGAATGTAATAGGAGAATTAGTGAGACCAAATGGAATAACAAGTCACTCATAAAGTCCTTCATTAGTTTTGAAGGTTGTTTTCCACTCATCACCTTCCTTTATCCTGATCTGTTGGTAACCACTCTTGAGATCAATCTTTGTCAAACACTTTGCACCTCCCAAGTAATCCATCAAATCTTCAATTCTTGGGAGAGGGAATCTGTATCTGATAGTGATTCTATTAATGGCTCTTGAATCTATGCGTAGCCTCCATGTTCCTCCTTTCTTTGGTGCTAACACTGTAGGTACAACACAAGGACTTATGTTTTTTCTTATCAAACCTTGATCTAACAACTCTTGTATTTTTCTAGCCACTTCTTTATTTTGTTTTGAGGCCATCTTATAGGCTACTTTGTTGGGTAATGAGGCTCCTGGAATGAAGTCAATTTGATAGCTTATGGCTCTAGTAGGTGGTAGGGTTGTTGGTGCTCCATCAGTTATGATTTCTTTAAAGTTGTCTAGTATTTGTTGTAGTTCATGAGGTATTTGAACCTTATTTTATTTCTTTTCTTCCTTTGGTTTCACTATGAGATAAAATCCCACTCCTTCACCCTCTTCAAGAGTGTTTATGAACTCAGACTGAATTTTATATGTGACTCCATCTTTTTGAAAAGAATAAGAGTTCTTCTCACCATTATGAATGGATTTTCTATTAAATTGCCATGGCCTACCCAGAAGTAGATGGAAAGCATCCATTGGAAGTATATCACACAATATTTTATCTGTATAACCCCCTATTGTGAACTCAACCCAAGCTTGTTCATTCACCATGACATACTACTCCTTGTTGAGCCAAGTGACCTTATAAGGACTACTATGTGGAACTCTCTCCAATTTAAGTTTATTTGTTGCTTCCTCAACACAATATTGTCTGTAGACCTTGAATCTATCCCCACTCTACAAACCTTACCCATGATCTTGCACTTGATTCTAAATAAAGATATTCTTTGAGTTGGTTCCTCTTTGTTTGGCTCCTTGATCAAGACACTTATCATCCTTAAACTTTCCCCATCTTCTAAGCTAAACTCACTTCTTGTGTCTTAATGCTTACTGCATCTTCTCGTACATATGTCACTCTTCTTTCACCTCCTTGAGATGAAGAAGATTTCTCAGGGCATCTATAAGTGAGATGACCCAACTTTTGGCAATTGTAACACTTCATGGTGGAGAAGTAGGACCCTCTTCCTAGTCCACTAGATCTACCTCTTTTTGGGTTGCTAGATCCCCTTCCTCTATATTTGCTCTTGCTATTAGAATCCCCACTTTGATCTATAAGTTTGGACTCTCCTTGGGACCTTTGATCAGCTCCTCTTCCACCAAAATTGCCTCTATGGCCTCTACCATCTCTTCCCCTACCTCTGCCTCTATTACTTTGTTCTTTCTTCTTCCTACTTTTCTCTTCCACTTTGAGTTCCAATTGGTAACACTTATGCATTATATTGGGACACAATAAACTCAACTCTTCTTGTATATTCCATCTCAAGCCATTGAGATATCTTGCAACTTTTATGTTCTCACCTTCCACAACCTTTGACCTCAAACATAGTCTTTGAAACTCCTCTGTATAGCTACTCACATCTAACTCCCCTTGCCTCAAATTCTACCTCTTCTTATGTAGTTGGATTTCATAATCATCTGGTATGTAGGTTTCCTTGACCTTAGACACCATTCCTTTCTATGTTGCTATAGGTTGTTTCTCCTCTTTTTCTCTCTCGGCTTGAATGAACTTCCACCATGTTAAGGAAGCCCCTCTCAACCTAGACTTAGATACCTTCACCTTCTAGGCCTCTATCACCCCATCACATTCAAAGTGATTCTCCATGCCTTCAATCCACTCCATGACTAAATCTGGACCCATCTTATCACTAAAAAGAGCTACACCTTCTAAGGTTTTTCCACTCAAAGCCTTCAAGGCCTTCAAGAACAGGGTCAGGTATATGGATCTCATCTTCAATTTCTACCAATTTTCCCCTATCTCCTACCTTATCACTCACTTCTTTAGTTCTGACCTCTACTGAAACTAGTTTTGTCTCTAGTTACTCCAATGTCTCCCTTAGTGCTCTATTTTCCTCTTCTTGGTCTTCTACCTTCTTGGATAACTCATCATTGGTCACCATCTTGAAACTACCCACTTCTACCCAGCACTTACTTCTTTCTCAAATACCACTATGATAGGGAGATACTAAAAAATTGGCTCAAGTTGTGTGTTTGTAATCAATTTAGCTTGTGAGTTCCCTCAAAGGTGATTGTTGAAGGTTTTGCCACTTGTTTAGGTACTTTTTATTTGATGTCTTTCCTTCTCTATACTTCATACCAACCCTAAGATCTTCCTACCATGTTAGTTCTTATTTTCATTCATACTTGTTCTCAAGACTCACAAAAGTGCAACTTTGCTTCCTAACTCCAAACACCAAAATCTCTCACCAAGAGTTGCAGGAGGTCTAGTACATTGTCTAGCATCCTATTAGGCTTATTTCAACTTGTTTTGGTGATCTATTCAATTGTCTTCTTACCCGATTTGAAGAAAAACTCAAAACAAGGCTACAAGGAAAGAGCCCCAATTAACCCTCCAAAACTGCTAAAACACTTATGACTCCACAAACTGCCAAAACACTTCATGAAAACCTTGAATATCTGGATACCCTTTATGGAGATCTTTCAATTTTGTGTTATGAGGGGGTCTGAAAAGACTGTATAATTGCTGTCCTATAAATGTGCCTAAAAACAAGGGTTTTCGAGGGTTTTGAGTCTTCAAACACCTTATCACCATTCCAAACTCTTCTTTAGACCAACAAATATTTTTATAAGGTCTGTACCACCATTATAAATACTTCCTACTTCCTACCCTACAAGCATAAAGACAAACACTTGATGTGCAACCAAGTTTCAAGAAGAAAAGTGCTCAAAAACCATTGTATTCAACACTTTGGCTACTCAAAATGCATTCCAACAAACTATTCATTGAAACATCCTCCCATCTGGTCTAAAATCACTTTCCAAACTTCATTCCACCTTAGGAAACCAAAAATTAGGTCCACTTGGTGGGGGTTTGCAAAGAAACTTTGTTTTACACCATGAAAATTCACTAGCCGGGCTATAGGAGCTCACCTCATAAGCAACAAAAATCATTTTATTTGTCATTGAAATCAAAAAAAAACTTATATAAACAAGAAGGATATGTACATCAACTTGACTTTCAGAGGCCATGGCGAAAGATCCAAAGAAAATCAAGATGTTTCCATTGTTGAAGCCAAACCCTTACTCAACTGAGAACAGGGCTAAAACAAAATAATTTTGATACAATGTTAAAACTTCACACCAGCACAAAAACCTAGGTGAGAAATATTTAACACAACATGGTACAACTGCCTAAATTTAAACAATATAGCCAAATACTTAGGAAGTACGGACTGCTATAGCATATGGAGCAAAAATGCAAGAAAAGTGACAAAATTCTTAGTTTTTGTATTGAATTATTCTTGTTTTTGAATGCCAACCTGATACAAAGTTGTGTGAGGCTTTAAATAGTCACTCAAAACCTGAATAATGCCAAATTATGGACTAATAACCACTTTTTACCTTATTTTTATAAATTTTCCAAAAATTGTCAAAATGTTGCTTGACAACTTTGACAATTTTTGGTATAATAAGCATTTTTGACTTGTGAGACAAATAGATTTAACTCTACCATTTGAAATGGTTTAATATAACCACACAAACATATTTCAATTCCTAACAAGGATTTATAAGGCATTGTGACCATTTTTCCACATTTTGCCCATTCCAGGCTTACAAAGCATAAAAGGTCAAAAATTGACCAAAAACTCAAAAAACAACAAAAATAAGACAAAAAGGACACTTAAACACACAAAACACACCCTTTGGAAATAAAAAAAGTCCATTATTCAATTGGAACCAACATAGGCCATTTCAAACCAAAATTTGATGAATTGCTCCATGAGCTTCACTAGGTGCTCCTGCACCAGGCAGAAGAGAAGCTAAACAAAGGACATGAGAAGAGGCAGAGGTAGAAGGTTCACTAGAGGAATATTTCAAGGAGGAAGAGGATATACCAAAGGTAAAGGAACCTGTACAAACCAGAACAAGGACAAGGAATTAAACAAAGAAGGTAATTCATACCGGAAAGATGATAGAAATTTCTATCGAAGGAGAGAACCGGATGGCTACCGGAATGAGAATTTTGGAAGACCAGAAAAGAGAAACTTTAGAGGAACTTTCTATAAGTATGGAGGAGAAGTACATAGTTCTTTCGAGTGTAGGAAGACAAAGAATAATAGAAGAACAGCAGTGGTGGAAGAAAACCGCACCGGATCAGAAAATAAACTAGATGATGGAGAATTGTTGATGATGAGGAGAGATTTGTGTCATACTAGAGGAGATGAAGAGCCCTTGTAGAGGAATAATTTGTTCAATACCAAATGTAAGGTATCTGCTAAGTGTTGTAAAGTTGTTATTGATAGTGGTAGTTTAGATAATCTTGTTTCAGAAGAGATGGTGAATAAGTTGAATTTGGAGAGATTGAAACACCCTAAACCTTATCAAATAGAATGGATTCAGGATGAACATAAGTTGTTAGTAAGTGAGCAATGTTTGGTGAAATTGAAAATTGAGAATTATCATGATGAAGTCTTGTGTAATATTATGCCTGGATGGATATTTGTCATCTTTTGTTGGGTAGACCTTGGTAGTTTGATAGACAGGTAGTACGTGATGGGAGGAAGAATACATACACTATTGTGGCCAATGGGGTGAAGAAAACCTTGTTTCCCTTGGAGGAACCTTTGAAGAGTGAAGTCTATACAAATGCTATAATTTTTTTGGTAGATGGGAGGAAATTCCTGGATGGATTGAGACATGAGAATGTTTGTTTTGTCTTAATTCCTAAGAAGAATGAGAATCCAGAGCATGAAGAGGAACAACCAAAAGAGAAAAGATTTACTGCTAGAATATGAAGACATCATTTTAGATAATGCACCTGATGGATTGCCACCTATGAGAAGTATCAGTCATTGCATGGACTTGGTTCTCGGAGCTAGTTTTCCTAACAAAGTTGCACATCAGATGACACCAGTAGAGAATGGGGAGCTGAATAAACAAGTGCAGGAGTTGTTGAAGAAAGGTTTGATTAGGGAAAGTCTGAGCCCTTATGCAGTATTAGCAGGTCTAAGAAGAATGGAGAGTGGAGAATGTGTACTAATTCCAAGGTAATAAATAAAATTAAAATGAAATACCAGTTTCCTTTTCCTAGGATGGATGACATAATGGACTGTTTGAGTGGAGTCAAACACTTTAAAAAGATAGATTTGAAGAGTGGATATCATCAGATCAAAATCAGAGAAGGAGATGAGTGGAAGACAACATTCAATAAAAATGAAGGACTGTATGAATGGTTGGTGATGCCTTTTGGGTTAACTAATGCATCAATTACTTTCATGAGGATGATGAATGAGGTATTGAAGAAATTCCTGGGTAAGTTTGTTATTGTATATTTGGACGACATTCTAATTTTTAGTAAGACAAAAGAGGAACATTTTTTTCAATTGAGACAAGTTTTGCAAAGGTTGAGAGAAGAAAAGTTGTTGATAAATATTAAGAAGTGTACTTTCATGAAGGATGAGTTAGTCTATTTGGGATTTGTGATATCTAAGGATGGTTTAAAGATGGACCTTGAGAAAGTAAAAGCAATTGTTGAATGGCCTACACCGGAAAGCATTGGAGAGGTAAGATCATTTCATGGATTGGCTAGTTTTTATCGTAAGTTCAATAGAAATTTCAGTTTAGTTTGTAACCCTATGACTAAGACCATGAGAGGTGATTGGAAGGAATTCAAGTGGACCACTAGAGCAAACAAAAGTTTTGAACTATTGAAGGAGAAAGTGACTAAGAAGCCCATGTTAGCTTTACTGGATTTTGATAAAGTATTTCAAGTGGATTGTGATATAAGTGGAACAACAATAGGAGCAGTCTTGAGTTAGGAAGGGAGAGAAGTAACTTATTTCAATGAGAAATTGAATAATGCCCGGAAGAAATATTCAGTGTATGATCAAGAGTTTTATGTCGTAGTTCAAGCCTTGAAGTAGTGGAGACATTACTTGTTTCCTAAGGAGTTTGTATTGTATGCAGATCATCAAGCTTTGTTGTATTTGAACAGTTAGAGTAAGTTGAATCAGATACATATGAGATGGGTAGAGTTTTTGTAGAGTTATACCTTTGTGTTGAAGCATAGAAGTGGTAAATATAATAATTTTTTTTGCATTGATTAGGAGAAGGAATTTGGTGACAGAGATGAGAGTGACAGTATTAGGATTTGAAGAATTGAAGACCTTGTATGATGATGACCTAGCTTTTGCAGAACCTTGGAGAGAATGTAGAGAACCAGTCATAGTAGATAGAAGCAAGTGGTTGGATTACTTCATTCAAGATGGGATGTTATTAAGAGGAGTTCAGTTGTGCATACCTAAGAGTTCTATGAGGGAGAACCTGATAAAGGAGAAACACAATGGAGGATTAGTTGGACATTTTGGTATTGACAAAATAGTAGCATTGGTGAGTAGTGGTAATTTTGGCCCTAGATTCATAAGGATGTTAAGAAATATGTGCAAATTTGTAGAGTTTGTTAAGTTGCAAAGAGTAGTAGTCAGAATGTGGGATTGTATAAACTTTTGACAGTATCGATAAGACCTTGGGAGGATATAAGCATGGATTTTATACTTGGATTACCTAAAACATCGAGAGGAAATGATTTTATATTTTTGATAGTGGATAGATTCTTGAAGATGGCTCATTTCATACCTTGTAAGAAGACTTCAGATGCATTACATGTAGCAGACCTATTTTTCAAGGAAGTAATGAGATTGCATGGGTTACCTAAGAGCATAGTTTTAGACAAAGACACTAAGTTTTTTGGCTATTTTTGGAGAACACTTTGGAAGAAGATGAAGAGAGATTTGAAGTTCAATTCTATTTTTCATCCATAGACAGATGGATAAAAAGAAGTAATTAACCAAACCTTGGGAAATTTTTTGAGATGTTTAATTGGAGATAAAAATGGAAGTTGGGATTTGATCCTTGCACAAGCAGAGTTTGCCTACAATAATTCAGTAAATAGGAGTACAGGAAGAACACCTTTTGAGATTGTTACTGGAGTGCGTCCTAGAGGTATATCAGAATTGAGAGATATTAGTAGTGAAAACCAGAGAAGTTCAGAAGAAAAAGACTTTGCAAATCACATCCTTGCATATTCAGGTTAAACAGCATTTGGAGGATATGAACGGCAAGTATAAGGAGAAGGAAGATGGGAAGAGGAGACATAAGGATTTTGAAGTTGGTGATGAAGTGATGGTATATCTAAGAAAAGAGAGATTTTTAGTTGGAACTTATAACAAATTGCAAATGAAAAGGATTGGACCATGCAAGATTTTGAGGAATTTCAGTTCTAGGAATGCATATGAAATGGAGTTACTAGATAGTTTGAGTATTTCACATGTGTTCAACATTGCAAATCTTTATGACTATCATAAACCAGAATTTAGTGAGGACAACATTGCAAACTTGGAGAAACAGTTGCCCCAGAAGGAACCAGATCAGATTGAAGACATTTTGGATAGTAGGATTGGGCGTAGTACCTAGAGTAGTCAGCATAAGGAGTATCTTGTGAAGTGGAAGGACATACGAGTTGAAGATTCATCTTGGATTTCTCAGGAAGAGGTAGACCGCCTTGGTTTTCCTCTGACCCCAACAAAGTGAGAGGCTCACTTTTTCAATCGCCTTGGATGTTTGATGCAAGAGCATCCCCAGTTCATAGCAATCTTGCATCAACCAAAATATTTTCCTTTTTGTTTTTCTTTCTATTTGTAGTTTTAGCATTTCTTTCTATGTGTCTCAGTTTTGGCTCACCGAATCATGTGGAATTAGATTCTACTTGAATACTTGATCATCTCTCTTATTTCCCACCTGCATCGCATTTGGATCATTTTTCAGCAAGTTATCACTATCGGTTTCCATGACAGTTTCCTGTTATCGGTTGACAGTTTATTGTTACCAGTTGCTTAGACCTATTTTGGTGATCTACCGAAACCCCTTATGAAGCTTGTGGAGCCTTGGGTGTTGATTCCGATGTTCCTTGTCATGTGGTCAACCTTTTCTCGCGATCTACACTTCATCCTTTGGATTTTCTGAAGGAATCTCTTGGTGAAGGTCAACCTTGTTGATTTTACGTGGGTTTTTATCCCTTTTTGGATTGACTTGATCCCCTTGGATCGTATATATAATTGTAATTTAGCATTTGAATGTAAGAATCGAATAATCAGATAGCCAGACTGAGCATAGAAGATAGATCTTAAGATTGAAGGTCCTGGTGGTGACCTATTATGTACTTTGAGCATGTTTTAGCAGGCTTGTGAGTCAGTTATGCTGTAACTCGATTGTTACCGGTTGATTGTAATCAATTTTCATGTTATAATATAATTTGTTTTGCATTGCCTCCATCATATCTTTGTGTTTCCATTGTGTTTGCTTTTGCTGACCGGTCTGG
Organism: Cryptomeria japonica; assembly: GCF_030272615.1. Taxonomy (NCBI): domain Eukaryota; kingdom Viridiplantae; phylum Streptophyta; class Pinopsida; order Cupressales; family Cupressaceae; genus Cryptomeria; species Cryptomeria japonica. Next base: position 225,983,441 of record NC_081408.1, read on the forward strand.
ATTGATCTCTTTGAGGTCCCTCCTAGTTGGTGACTTCTTCAGTATATGTACACACACACATATGTACACATGTATATATATATATATATATATATCTGCATATATGTGTATACACACACACACACACATATTTAAATGAAACCCTTCATGTCATACAAATAATTATTCCAATGTAATTGATGTATAATGAAACACTTGATGTCATACATATAATAAAACACTCGATGTCATTCTGTTAGTTATTTCAGTGTATGTATGTACACACACACACACACACACACACACACACACACACACACACACACACACATATATATATATGTATATGTATATGTATATGTATATGTATATGTATATGTATGTGTATATGTATATGTATGTGATGTACATGTGCGTACATATACATATATAAATATGTTATGTACATGTGTGTACATATACATATACATATATATACATATACATATGTACATATTCATATATAAAATGAAATCAGTAAAAAATCATTTAAATGAAACTCTCTATGTCATATAGATAATTATTTTAGTGTAATTGAAGTATAATTAAACATTCAATGTCGTACAGATAATGAAACACTTGATGCCATTCAAATAATTATTTTAGTGTATGTATATGTACACATATGTATACCTATGTATACGTACACTTGTAACCCTACATGAAATCATATCATCAAATCTGAATTTGACAAAATAGGTGTAATGAATTTTGCATTATAAATGGAGAAAATAATATGTGTACATGCTAAGTCAGAAATGGAGGCAATAATAGTATACCCATTAAATTTCATGATTTAAAACTAGGGGTTTCGAATAAGCAGATAATAATCTATCTTTTTTGCATCCAGTGTAACGATTTTTGCATTATAAAGTGAGAGATCATTGAAATGAAACCCTCAACACCATAGAGTGAAATGATGAAAAATTGGTCAAAATATTGTGATAGTAACTCTGTATATTTAAACCCTACATGAAATTATATCATTACTACAAATTTGACAAAATAGGCATGATGAATTTCGCATTATAAATGGAGACAATAATAGATATACATGCTAAATCAGAAATGGAGACAATAATAGATGTACATGCTAAATCAGAAATGGAGACAATAACAGCATACCCATTAAATTTCATGATTAAAAATCAGGGGTTTCGAATAAAAGTAGACAATAATCTATCGTTTTTGCATTCTATGTAATTTTTTAGCATTTTAAAGAGAGAGATATCATTAAAATGAAACTCCTAACGCCCTAGAGAAATAATGAAATAACAAAGAAAAATGCATGTACAAAGGAGCTGAAATCCATCATTAAACATCCAAATTGCAAGGATCGAGGATACATGGGTGTTACCTAGGCAGACGCGGTGAAGATTTCTAGTAGAGGTGGTGAGGAAGCCAACGTCCGTTGCATAGCCCATTGCGAAAAGAAACAAGTGGAGAAAATAATCCCCAAAATTGACAAAAAAAGATGTTTTAGGTCTCAATGATAATCAGCAATGCATGCTAGCCAAGCTATGTAGGTGGTTGAGGTGGACATAAAGGAGTGGTCAGAAAATTAAATGGCCACACACTCCTAACATTAAAGTGAAAAATGTGAGCAGACCCATACGTATAAACACTTAGAATTAAGTGTTATTTAATTTTAAATTAGGTGATATTTAATTTTATAATTGGATATTTTTTTTTAAACTCTTGGTGATCTCCCAAACCACTATTGACACAATTATAATTATATATCAGGTGACACTTTAAAATGATCACTTGATAACAAAAAGAAATCGTTTAGGATCTCTAGATGCATGAATTTAATTGTATCCACTATTGATACGCTTCCCCTAATAATAGATAATTAGACAAATATTTTGGAAAATGACAAACTACTATTGCAAACCAAACCTAAGTACGCCATTACCTTGATGGAAAGGAACATTTTGCAAGCAAATGTAGAGCAAAGTGAGGAAAATGCAGCAATTTATTATTTTTTTGTAGGAATTTTTAGCCTGAATTTCAACTTAATCTTATTTGAGTTCTTTTCCTGCGTAAAAAGACAACACTTGCACGAGCACTTCCAACAGGACAAATTATATAAAGCAATGTGTTAAATCCAAAAGCCTAAAAATTACCTGAGCTTTACCGTCCACATTCAATAGGCTTAAAAAATCAATCATATCTGAATATATAAAGAATATCGAAGGGCCCGAAATTAATTATTGAGGATAATGATGTATTCATGATCAGGCTATCAAATTTGGTAGATGTGAATTTTATTTTTGAATAGATGAGAAAATTAAAGTTTAATTTTGGATGATTACGATGAAATGGGTCTTGCTATAGATATTGATATCTGTGGTAATTTAGATTAAGGAAATATTGCAAAAGTCAAGTTAGATCTTTGGGTGATTTTCACTAAATAATAGTAGATATTCCCACAATTGTTTAACCAAATTGAATCCATAAATACGTGTTTAAAAAATTAAAAGAATATATAATATAATCAATTTTATTTGAGGCGATGAGCTAAATGTTTTCATCAATCCATGCACAATATGATAGAGTTCAATGTCTCCAATAAATACAGACAAAAAAAATTTTTACAATTGTATTCACAATTACAGAGTCCAATAAGGCCTATCCACCGCATCAAGCTGTTCAAGTTGTCTGAATATTATAAAGTTCTAAATTGACTCAAGATTTTGCCAGACAGGACTTCAATTTTAGTAAGCTAAAGTCAACACGGCCATGATGAATCTTCCACTGGAATGAATACAGTTAAAAAGTAAACAACCTTTCTTACTTCTTTATCTGGCTCGCTCCATTTCTATTTGGGAAGATTGATGTATACTTATAGAAGAGGACTGTGCAACACCAAATGACACAGTGTGAAAGTTGGGATGTGCAATATGCCCATGCATCGAAGCTCCTGCTGCATTAATTGAACCATTTGGGCATGAACATCCTGTGCTACCTTTTGAAGATCTATAATTTCTGCACCCACTTGGACATGATCTAGTCACTAGACCTCTAGGCATCGACTGAAATACCATTAGAACTTCACCTTGTTCTTCCAGAGGCCTTGCTGCCTTGGATGTTTGCAATGGAATAGATAATACAATCACTGAAACTGTTGCCAATATCATACAACAGTTCCTCATCCTCCTAGATTCTTAAATTGAATCTTGACTATATTATATACTGCTTACAAGCTTTCAACTGAATCCCAATAAATGCTAATTTGCCTCCTCTACAATAGTTCCAGTCTCTCCTTCTCAATCCTTTTACCAACACAGGCGTGTTTCTAGTTGGAGAGCTATCTGAAAGCTCTCGAGGAGAGAAAACAGATCTGTGTGAAATGCTCGTGGGAAATTGAATGAACAGCCCTCTCTCGTGCTTCACTTTATATAACAACTGAAGGTAGAGAGTTTTGACGGATTCCATTGTGCGATGTGCATTGATTCTTCTTTCCTAGAAGCCACCATGCAAGTTTATTGCATTATTTTAACTTGTTAAACGCGTCATTGTCTATCATATCAAGATATTCAACTAATGGTACATTGACTTTTAAAGGAATGGTATTTCCATACCGAGTGGATTCCCTTCTAAAACCATAAACCAGAAATAATTATATATGGCATTCCACATGGATGAATGATGTGGAAATGAGGCAGTCGCGATTTTGTTACATGGAGATAAGTAAAAGGAGGACATTCTTTGATTGCAAACCAAAAACGTATATAATGAGGAATGAGCCTAACTGATATGTGAATTAAGTTAAAGCATAGTAGATTATTAGGGTCAATAAGGAAGTCTTTATAATGATTCAATTCGGAGAATAAAATTATCATCAAATTAATTTAGAATTAGTAAAATTTAATTCATAGAGTAGTTGAGAAGATTTGAGGTTTGGTGTAGAACATTGTTAAAGATTTTAATTCAATATTTTTATTGGTGGCAAATGGTATGGTAGTAAAAAGATGCCTTTCATTATTATTTTATTTGTTTACCAACTTTAAGAGATAAAAATCAATTCTTTATTTGAAAAGACATCCAAGAGAAATATCTGCTCCAATTATGAGGATTATCATTTCTTGGCTATACAAGAATATCCTCAAAGTGTTAATTTCTATTTATTTAACAAAGGGCCTCTAATTAATATGTTTGACTATTGTTTCATAGATTAATTGCACAAAATACCATTTCTTTCTCTTCCAAGAGATATCCATGCTCATATATTTTTGAATCTTGATTGTAGACACATCCCATAATCAGCAAGATATAATGATGGAACATGAGGAAAAATTCTAATCTAGTCATAAGCTACACCTAATCTATCCATGGAAAGCAAAAGGGGGTAAAGAGAAGAAGGAAAATAAAATGGCAAAATGATGAGAACAGAATAGGAAAACACGGCTAATAATTCAAGAGACAACTATTAGACTGACATGATTTACCTACAAACACAAGAGAAATAATTCACTTATAGAAATCTTAGCTCACCATGAAGCAAGAATGGTGCAAGAATTAGAGGAAATAAGATGAAAAAAGGATATTATCTTAAAATAAAAGAGTTCATGTGGCAAACTCCAAACTACATGCATAAGTTGTGACCAAAAACTATATTAAAATACATATATTGAAGCTCATAATTATTTTTTTGCAAAGAATAAATTAGTTGAGATATAATGGTTATCCTAAGATAAACTAGACAAACAAATCCTCCAGCAATTTGCTTAAATAAGAGAAGTCGAGTCTTCAAGTTCACAAGCCCAACACCAATCTATATAATTGTCACTAGAAAATAGCAATAATTTCATATTTACATACAATTCCATGATACAAGATGTTATAAAAAACATTATTTAGATTTTCTCTATTTTTAATGGTAAGATTTATGACCAAAATTCTTGATTTTTTTAAATCAAGATGCTTATTTTGAATAAAATATTTAATATTTTGTAAGATCCTCATGTATGTAGGTGGGTATTAATAGAAAGAATTGGCATATATGAAACCATAAATGTATTTAATAAGTAATGTGTCTGATTTATCATAAGAGTAACTAATGTGTGAATTAAGTTAAAGCGTGATAGATTATTAGGATCAGTATGAAGGCCTTTAGTAAGAACACAACTTGGGAGAATAAAATTATTATCAAATTAATTGAAAAATAGTATAAATCAATTCATAACATAGTTGAGAAGATTTGAGGATTTTTTTGTAGAACATCATCAAAGGATTTAATCCAAACTTTTCAGTGGTAGAAAATGACATGGTTAGGAAAAAGATTCCTTTTATCACCATCTTATTTGTAAAACAAAGGGTTCACCAATTGGTATATATGAAAATAAGATCTTACATCTATGTATGCAAACAAAGATCTCAAATCTTCAGCACTAAAACATGAATTAAATTTAGCTACAATCTTGATAGGAGACGCGCTAGATGTTTTCCATCAATCCATGGATAACTATCATAGAGCTCAATGTATGCAATCTATACATATAATATATTTTATTACAATTGTATAAGGAGTCCAGTAAGACCTATCCATCACATCCACCTATTGAAGTTGTCTGAATATTGTAAGTTCTGAATTGACTCAAGATTTTGAGATTTTGCAAGATGGGGCTTCAATTCTAGTAAACTATAGTCATCATGACCATGATGAATCTTCTATTGAAATGAATGTAGTTAAAAAGCTAACAATATTTCTATAGCGTCGTAAATTGTACGCACTTGCTAGGGTGGTACAATTTCACACCTAGTTTAGCACCCGCCTTAGTACATTTTGCATTTTGCATTGCATTTCTCCTTTAGCACTTAATTAATCAAATTAATTAGGTCTAAGGTCCTATTTCATCATTCTCTACATCATAAAGTTGGGCCCTTTCACTAAAGTGTGCCCTTCGCATTTTATTCCTCCAATACACCACTTAATCAAAAACCCTAATTAAGTCCTATTTCGAACTTGGGGGCTTGGTTTCAGGGTCAAAACATCTCGAAATCACCTGTAACTTCGGGATTCTCTCTAAAATCATCATATCCGACGGCCCTGAAAATTTGGTGAAAAGTTGTCGGGACCGTGGCGCCCGGAGTGCACATGGTCCCGGACATTTTTCCCGAAATTTTGGGAGCACGATCCAATCATAAAATAAAGCTTAACCCCAAGAAATTGGTGGGATATTCAATCTCTAGGTCGGCCAAAAGATGAATTTATGACCTAGGGTTTCCTACATAAGAGCTCTCTTTCTTCATTTGAAGGGATCCAATTTTTGTTTTCAGGAACTTCATATGCAACAAAAGAGCAGATCTTCAAAGACTTCAACAACATTCAACATCCTTCTATCAAGCATCTATCAATTTCATTCCTTCACTTAGGGCTTGGAAGACATTGAAGAACAATAGGAGATTACCGACTGAAGATTGGCTTGTACTCCTCCCTTGAGGGTTGGGTATGATTTCATGTTGTTTTCATGTCTTTGCATAAGCTTCAATACATCATTTAGTCATGCTTTAGATCACATTGCATCTTGATTTAGAGCATTTATGTTATCATTTACAAGCAATTAGGGTTTACTTTCTAGGTTGCTCTAGTTTGCTTTCTTGCATTTTAGGACCTTGCACACACACTAGGTCTGCACACACAATACATTTTACAAAACAACTTGGCTATTCATGGAGGTGGAAATCACCGAAGTGGGGGTTTGACTAAGGCAAAACCCTATATAGCCGCCCATACACCCTTTTTTCAGATATCATTGTAGGTTTCGGGATTCGGACGACGTCGCAGGATACAGATCTGGAGAGAGAAGGTCGAGACAGCACTCTGTATCAAATTGCAGAGCAGAAGACTGGGACAGGGGCGCTGGGTGCCCTGGTCCTGCTAGGACAGGGGCGCTGGGTGCCCTAGCCCCTGGGACAGAGGCGCTGGGCGCCCTGGTCCTCCAGACAGACAGCTCTCAAACAGCTTCCTGACAGTGTTTTAGAGTGCAAAACAGCGGTTTTCGGTGCAGTTTTCAGGACAGTGGCGCCCGCGCCCCCGTCCCGAACATTTTCAGTCCGATTTTGACTCCGGGTACACATTTGCATTCTTATTTCATCCTTGTATTTACAGCTGTTCATTGTTTAATCTCAATTCTGCAATCCTGTTATTAGTTCATACTTGCATTTTGGGATTAGGGTTTGAACTTGCATTACTTGATCTTACAATTTCAACAAGGGAATAGAAATCCTAATAGATATCCCATGGCTCTCTCTTTCACAAAAAGAAGTAACCAATTGTGCGATATCTCTAGGCTCTTTCATATTCCATAATGTGTGTCAAAAGGTAGGATTAGGGCATGTTAACCTAGTCTTGCTTTTTCCCCTACACAATTTCTTTCTTCCTTAACATTCATGCTTTCTCTGGCTGGCTTTATTGCTATTTGGAAAGGTGGATGTGACACCAAATGACACAGTGTGAAAGTTGGGATGTGCAATATGCCCATGCATCGAATCTTTTGTTGTATTAGTTGAAGTATTTGGGTATTTACATCTTGTGTTGCCTTTTGAAGATTTAGAATTTTTACACCCAGTTGGGCATGATGGACTCACTTGACCTTTGGGCACTGATTGTAATACCATTACACTTTCACCTTGTTTCTTCAGAGGCCTTGCTGCTTTGGATGTTTGGAATGTAAGAGATAATATAATCACTGATATTGTTGCCTACATCGTACACCAATTCATCATCCTTCTACACTTCACTTGAATCTTGATTATATTATATAATCCTTACAAGATTTCAACTAAGTCCCAATAAATACTAATTTGCCTTCACTACAATACTTTTAGTCTCTCCTTTACAATATTTTTACCAAGATATGCATGTTTTTTATTTAAGAGCTATTCAAAAGCTCTCAGGGAGACAAAACATGATTTGTGTGGAAATTGAATGAATAGCCCTGTCTTGTGCTTCACATTATATAACAACTTTTAAAGTAGAGAGTTTTGATGAAGTTCATTGTGGGATGTGCATTGTTCCTACTTTCTAAGAAGTGACTAGTATAGTTTGTACTACATTATTTTATCTTGCTAAACACGTCATTGTCTATTATGTCAAGATGAAGATATTCAACAAATGGTACATTGATTTTTAAAGGAATGGGATTTCTTTACCGAGTGGATTCACTAATAAAACCATAAAACAAAAATAATTATATATGGCATTCCAACATGGATGAAAGATGTGGAAATGAGGCAGTCACAATTTTTTTTATGGGCACACTCATATATATATATATATTGAGTTTTCTATAGTTTGCAAGATGTGGATTGTGGAAGTTGCTTAAGTGCAACTCATGTTGGATGTTCAGCAAAAGGATATTTTCTATTCTATAAATAGAATATTTCCTAGAGTTGTGAGGTTAACACCAAGAGTTGTTTATGTGTGAGATAGCCTGATTTATGTGAGACAAGTTTCATTTCTCTTGCATCATGTAAGAAAGTTCCTTTCTCGATTCATGTAAGGAATTTTTCTCTTAGGATGTATCATGTGAGGAAAGTTTCACTTCTCTTGCATAATTGATGCTTCATCAAGAAGACTATATATGTAAGATTGTTGTAACAACTAAGATTGTGTTTGGAAAGAAAGTTTTCTCTTGAAGCTGGATAGAAAATTCAACATTTGTAGGTTTTTCCCCACATTGGAGTTTCAAGGGTATATCGGTGTTATCTGTATTATTTTGTTCAAGTATGATTGGTGTCATGTTGATGTAGAGTGGATTGTCTCTCACTGGTTTGTGCTACCTTGTCTAGGTATCTCCTCCAAGATACATAAGAACCATCCAATTATTCTACACCTCACACCCCCCAAGGGTCTGCAAGAGTTACCCTCTCTAACCTTCCCAAGGTCCTTAGGCTAGGACAGGCTCTTGTTGTTTTGTGAGTTCTATTTTCTTGCTTCAGAGACATTGTTTTCCGACTTCCTTTCAGACTCAACCTGAGAGTTCAACCTCTCTACCACAGGATCTTCATTCCCCACACTACACACATTAGGATGGATGATTTTGGATGGATTCCCAACCCTAATCCTTGCTCAAGAACTTTGACACTTTAACAGTTTGGTGTTTTACAAACAAACTACACTTTCAGGCCTAACCGGTTCTAGTAGCCATGTCAGCGAGGTATTCTACATTCATCGGTTAAATTTCTTGAACAACCCTATGAACTCTTTTTCATTCTAGACACCCTTTTGTATTTTACATCCAATATCTCAAAACCGGAGGTGGGTCTGATCACTAACATATCTAACCCCTACCGGTGAACTAGGCCTCATTTCCCCTTTCTAGGCCTTAAAAATAGGGATTGATCAAAACTCCTTCACCGGTTTGATTGCCTAAGTGAATGGATGATAGTTTGAGTTATGTGCTTCCATATGGAATTCCAAACCAATCATTCTTCTCCATCACCCACCAGACACACTCAATTAGGGCTTGTTATCCATGATTCCTAACACTTGCCAACTCAACATGCCAAGATTAGAGTATGGTGGCAAATCTCTGATTTGGCTTCCCCTGTCTCAAAGCCAAAAAGAAAACATAAAATACATTGCAACTTAACATTCCACATGGTTTTGGAGAGGAAATCCACCTTGGAAAGTTATGTTGGAGCCATTTTTCTCTCAAAATCCTGGTTTTTAGAGCTCTTTGACTCACCTACAACAAAATGGAGTTTATTCACAAACTACAACACTTCAAAACTCCAAATCAAAAATAAAATGAAAGTAAGACACCAGAATAATAATCCATGTGCCAGTTTTGGGATTCTTGATCCGTACAGGTTGTACAAGCATGCAAATAATAGCAAAAACTCAGAAGAACACACACAGATGGGAAACCAAAGCTATTTATTTGCTTCAGATCTTCAACAACTATTTTTCATCAGTCTTTCCAATCCTTATACTAGCCTTGGGTTAGTTACAAATGCTCACAACCAACTGTGACAACCAGCTAACCATTGGTGTATGAAAAATATTACAAAGTTGTTGTGAGCAACTTTTGTAACTTTTGCAATTTGTTGCATAGGTGAGAAAATTTTCTCAAACCCAAACTTGGTCACTCTCAAATGACTCATATGACCTTAAAAATCTTAAAACAACATAAACCAACCTACATTAACCCAAAAACAACTTATCTTATTAAGTGCTCTACCCGGCACCCTTAAGAGCTCACAAGCCAAGATTGGCCAAACAAAGACTCTTGGGTCCCTTACAATCATTTGAGAACACTCTTAATGGCCTCTTGGCCTTATTTCAAAACTAAAAACATGATTCTAACATCTTGGAAACAAACTCAACAAAAATTGCTAAGTGCCCCTGCACCATACTCCTGGGGTGGGAAAAACTCAAGTCCCTTGAGTGGATAGGGCTTGAACAGTGGTTCCATGCTATAGTATATCTCTTTTAGACATCCATGTAGCTTTAGATTCAAGGATACCTATCCATTTAACCAATTATTCTATATAGACTCCTTTCCTAGTCCTTTTCACAATCTTAGAGTCCAAAATACAGTCCAATGTCACTAGTTGGCTTGGAGGTAGGTCTTGTATCCAATATACTTCTTTAGTAGTAGTAGTATTTTCTTGGTTTGCAATTGACTAAGTTCCTTTATACTAGAACAAATCACATACATTAAAGATTGGTGATATTCCCAAGTTTGGTGGTAGTTCCACCTCATAGGCATTGTTGCCAAACTTATGCACAACCTTAAGAGGTCCAATCTTTTTCATGCACAGTTTGCTAGGTTGTCCCTTAGGAAGTCTTTCCTTTCTCAGATAGGCCATAACCAAATTACCTTCCTTTTAGTGTACTTCTCTTCTCTATTTGTTTGCTTGTGTCTTGTATTTCTTATTGTTCTGTTGCAATATTTTCTTGGCTTGTTCATGGATCTCCTTCATATTCTTGGCAAATTTTTCACCTTGAGAACTCCTATTGGCCCATATAACTGAGGTCTTTGATTTCTAAGATACCCCTTGGATGGCATCCATATACAATCTCAAATGGACTTCAGCCTGTGCTTCTATTGACAGTGTCATTGTAGGCATACTCTGCTTGTCCCAATTCTAGATCCCAACCTTGACCATGTTGTTTGGTGAGACATCTCATTAAATTACCCAAGGACCTATTTAGTACTTCATTTTGACCATCTGATTGTGGATGGTGTGCAGATGAAAAAGAAAGGTTAGTACCAAGTTTCTTCCACAAGGTTCGCAAAAAGTGGCTCACAAATTTTGTATCTCTATCACTCACAATGCTAAGAGGCAAACCATGGATCCTCAAAATTTCTTTGAAGAACAAACCTGCTATGTAGGAGGCATCATCGGTGCATTTTCAAGGCACAAAGTGTGCCATCTTTTTTAATCTATCCACTATGACATAGACACTGTCATATCCTCTTGGAGTTCTAGGTAAACCAAGAACAAAGTCCATACTCACACACTTTCGTGGCCTTGTTGGTATGGCTAGAGGCTGATATAAACCTACATTGTTGGAAATACCCTTATCCCTTTGAAAAATAGCACATTGCTCCAAAAAATTCCTAACATCTAACTATAATTTAGGCCAATGGAAGTGTAGACACCTAAAATTGTCATGTCTAATTAAATAAATATTTTATTTATTTAATTATCTAAGCCTAATTCTTCTATTAATTAAATAAATTTTTATTTATTTAATTAATTCATTTATCTTCTTCTAGCCTTATTTCTCATTTAAATAAATACATTTATTTATTTAAATTATCCCTTTCCTAAATTAAATAAATATTTTATTTATTTAATTGTCCTACTTCTTCTATTAATTAAATAAATCTTTATTTATTTAATTAATTCATTATCTTTTTCTACACATGACACATGTCATTCATCTCTTATTTCCTACACTACCTACCTCTTTCATTATTTTATTATTTCTTTTACCTACCCTCTAATCCTAGCCGACCTCTATTTTTACACCTCTCAATCTTAACCCTCCATTTCTTATTGTGTCTTCTATTTAAGGAGATGCTCTCTTCATTGTCAAACCCTAATGCTAATCACTCAGCCTAATGCTAATACCTAATGAGATTTTGGAGGACTTGGCTACACTACAATTCCACTTACAACCACATTCCGTTCTTTGTTGAGCTCTTGTGCATACAAAAATCTGAGAGCAAGCATATCAAACAAGATCAATGGTGATAGGAAGAATGGAGATCAAAACCCTAGTGGACATGTGATGGTATAATCTTTGTGATTTTGAGTTATTTGCATTGTCTTAGGTTATCTTCATATGTTATGGTGGATCTTTGTTCATTGTTAGGCTAGGGTTTGGTGGTTGAATCCATTTTAGTCTTTCAATATTGTTGTTTATTGCTATCCATTTTCACCATACACATTTTGGCACGCCCGGTGGGACTCTTGTCCCTTTGCATTTAACATTTTGTTGCAAATTTGGCATTTTTGAAGTTGCAGATCGGACGATTTCGACGACATTTTAGGTTTTTTCTGCGTCTGCGAGTGTTCGGATCGCGTTTTTGTATTTCAGAGGCATCTGTGATATCTTGGATCGCGTCTGTGTTTCTGTTTTATTTTTATTTTTGCAGGTTTCCGAAAATCGCGTCTGTGATCCCGAATCGCATCTGTGAACCATCTGATCGCGTCTGCAGAATAAAGAGGCGTCTGTGTTCTGAGATCGCGTCTGTGAATAACAGAACCGCGTCTGTATCCGACAGACGCGTCTGTGTCTGGTATAACCGCGTCTGTGCATTCTGTTTTTGCAAATTTTTCAAGTTTTTCAATTTGGGTTTTCGGATTTTCTACTTAGGGTTTCAGATCTGGTTTATTTTCAGCTAACCTTTGCAGATCTAGCTAACCTGATTTGTGCAGCTTGCTTTGGAAGCAAATACGTTTTGTTGAAGGCCCCTTTTCACAAAGTCTTTTTGGGTTTTCTTAAAATTTACCTAACTTGTGTGCTTGCAGGAAGGGGTTATCATTTGAAACAACCCAAACTACTAACAATTTTGTTGCAGGGCCTTAGCTAGGGTTTTGTAATTTTATTTGTGTGCCTTGTCTTCATATCTTAGCAAACACTTCAATTGGTGCACTAAAATTGAACCATTGTCTTTTGTGTCTTGAGCAATAGGCTCTTTTTGTTTACTCTTTAGAGGGCCTGTCTTCCCGTGTGGTCATTAGGACTACTAGTGAGAAGAGAACGACCCAAGTGGTAGCAAAAGAAAAGCCATCTTCTTCCAAGCCACTATAATCAAATGTATTCATGGTGAAAACTATGAATAACGTGTGCTGATTAGTTCATACCGACACTATGTCTCCCCATAAACCCGTTTGATCAAATTTATTTGATCATTTGTAGGGCGTAACCCCTACCGGCTGGGAGCCTTCTGTATTTACAGAGCTGAAAGTGCCGCATGTATGGCCACACGAGCGGATGCCCTTACTAGCACCATTTTGTTTTAGATGCCCAAATCCTTCTAGTTGTTGAGGCAGGAGGTCGGACCTCTGGTAGCGGCCCACACACATACGGTTCTTAGTAGAGATACAAAGTTCGCCATGGGGAGTTTTCATGGGGACTGATGCTTGGCTGACCCGAGAAGTGAGTGCCGAGGGTGGAGCCAGTGAGGTCAAGCATCTAAGTATCCGCTCTGAATAGCGTAGCCTCGGGGGTAAAACCCCATGTGGGATCAACAATTATTGTCCTGGCCAGCCATAAGAATTGTGCTTGACTTATGATAAACATTCAAACAATCAAGACAAAACAGCAAAACATTGTGTCTTTTGTGTCTTCAAGTGTATGCAAAAACTTTTTACATCAAACAACACACTTTTTGGAGTCTAAACAGTCTGCAAACATTGGGTCATCAACACTGTGTCCTCTTGTCACGAAAAACAGTCGAAAAATCAGATTTGGTCACAGCAAAACAAATTCACAGATAGGAAAGATTGCACTAAGGTTACAGAAACGCGTTTGTGTCTGTTAAAACCGCGTCTGTGTCGGATAAACGCGTCTGTGAAGTACAGAATAGCGTTTGTGTTTTTATCAGTGTCTGTGTCGAACAGAGACACGTCTGTGTCTGGGAATCGCGTCTGTGAAGTATACAGGCGCGTCTGTGTCCACAATTGCAAAAAAACTGTTACAGTCCCAGCAAACATCAACAGGAAAATCTCAGAAGCACGTCTGCGTCCAACAGAATAGCGTCTGTGTCTTAAAACCGCGTCTGTGAAGTATACAGAGGCGTCTGTGTCAGGACTTGAAAAGTTTAACAGTCAAGCAAACAAAGAAATCAGTTTCGGCATACTTGAGCTTCCTAGGTTGTCTCTTCAGGTTTCATCTAGCATTCAGCCTGTTCTAAGGTCTTACACAGTCCATCATTGCTTCATACCTCATCTTACATTCATACTTGTCTAAACTTGAGTCAAAAGGTCACTTGCTTGTCCTCATCATACTTTGTCAACACACTACATACAACAACACTTTGCTAAGTGGTCCCTCATCAAGGTTTCTTACCTTTGGGTCTCATTTGGTCTTACTTAGAGTCAAGGTCAGCTTACCTCATCAAGAGAAACTATCCTCTCTTTGGAAGTCACACCTACTCTACTACATACATACTTGGTCTTACACTTGGACATTGCAAGTACAACTTCAGATTCATTTACATTCCATACAACTCTTGATCTTCCATACTCTTGTCATTTTTCATCTAGTTTCTCACATATTGTTCATGGTTGAAACCCGCCTTCAAAAATCTAGGAGAATAACTAAAGAAGCTCAAGAATCCGCAAACATGAGTTCTTATGAGTATGACAATGATGTCTTCTACAATCCTGAGCACACTACATTACCAGACATGAATGTTTATAGACACAATCCAAATGTGGAAAGCGCAAACGCTATACACAATGCTACACACAATGATAATGTGGACAATTCTTCAATACTTTCAGCAGACATACAAGAATCTATAATGGATCCTCAATTCAATAGATTGGTTGAAGAGATAATGAAGAGAGATCGTCAATATTTCCTAAACATGATGGCACAAAGTGGAACCAAGATACCACATGATTTTGACTTATCTCAACTTATGGAAAATAGACCTTCACAACAAATTCAACCTCATAATGGAGGACCAAATAATATGATGCCGGAGTCACCATCAGTTTTGCTTCAGAAACTAGCAATCCCACATACACAAGCTCAAATGCATGATACTTACATTCAAAGACCATCATGGAGGCCCTATGCTCAAATACATGCTCAAGATATGGGTCAACCAAGACAAATGGATGCTCAAGGACTTCCTCAAAATTTTGACACAAGAAGACCTCATGCCAAAATTGGGGGCAACACAATGGAAAATGAAAGGCCTATTGAATATGGTTTATATACACCAAACAGATATGGGGTCCCTCAACAAGAAGTTATGCCAAGTGCTCCATACATGTCGCAACAATATAGACCTCCATATGGACATGTCTACGATCAGTATCATCCATATATGCAACAAGTTCCTCCTCAAATGGGTGTTTCAAACATGGGATATGCTACAAGAAATCAATCTCCTCCCAAAAATAATTTGGAGCAACAAATTAGAGATCTACAAAAGAAAGTGGAAGACATGGGCACATCCAAACCCACATATACTATGAGAGATATATGCCCTTATCCATTTGATAAGAGCATTCCAATGCCTCCATTTCCTCCGCACTTTGTAACACCAAAATTCGACAAATATAGAGGGAGAGGAGACCCCAAGGCACACATAAGACAATTCTTCACAGCTTGCATTGAGGTAGCGGCAGAAGAAACATACTTGATGAGGTTGTTCCCACAGAGCTTAGGAGATCAAGCTATGGAATGGTTTTCTCAATTACCTCCTGGTATTAAGTCATGGGGCGACTTAGCAGAAGCATTCATTCAGCATTTTTCTTACAACATTGAAACAGATGTCTCAGTTACTACCTTGTGTAACACGAAACAAAAGGAAGGAGAATCTTTCGCAACATTTTTACAGAGATGGAGAAACTTAGCTAGCAGATGCTCTTGTGAAATCCCGCAAAAACAAATGGTGGAGATGTTCACACAAAATGTTAACAAGGCTATTGGCTATGATCTCAGAAAAGCTTGTTTGTCTACATTTAAGGATGTCATTGAAAAGGGCCTAGCAACAGAAAAAGTCTTAATTGAACAAGGAGTTATCAAACTATTCAAAGAAAACAAAGAGGACTTCAAAGGAAAGGACAAACCAAAATTTTGGAACAAGAACAAGAATACAGTTAATGATGGTGTTGTGGATGCCAACACAGTGAGACCAAAGTTCGTCTTTTCTGGATCAAGTTCTACTAACAACCAAGTGAACAATCAAACGGCTGCTAAACCATGAAGGAAGTACACTCCATTGGGAGAACCACTTGAATCAGTATTCAAAAAGCTTGTAGCAAACAAAGTGATCACGGTCCCAGATTTTCCTCCATATGAACCAAAGGTAAAACCGAATTGGTGGAATGATGATGAATATTGCGAATTTCATAAGAGCAAGGGTCACAAGACAAGTAATTGCCATCGATTGAAAAACATAGTACAAGATCTCATTGACAGAGGAGATATTGAGATTGAGGGACATTCATCTAACCAAGAGCATGAGGTGTTTAAGGAACCATTCCCAAAACATGACAAGGGAAAAGGCAAAGTCACAGATGATCAAGCCAATTACACCAGAACATCTTACAATTATGATTCCACTATTAATCACATCTCAATGGACAATCATATTTCTACCATTACTATCAAAAATAAAAATCCTGAGAATCCTCCTCAGCGACCCAAAATTGTCCTAAAAGGTGTGGGATCTTCATCCACATCTACCTCTGAATGTCATGTTACAACCCGTCGAGGTAAGATCACATTGCCAGGCACCTCTACTAAGAATACCAATCTTCCGTCAACTAAGCCTGAGTACGATCTTGTAGAGCAATTAGGGAAAACACCCGCACTTATCTCTATTCTTGAGCTCTTACGTATATCTCCTGCACATAAAGCTGTCCTTGACAAAACCTTGAGAGATACTGCTGTCCCTACTGATCTAAACGTGGACCAGTTTCAAGCCATGGTGGGATACCTATCTGTTCCACACTCCCTCACATTCACAGAAGCCGATGACGCCTCCATAAGTCAGCCTCATAACGCACCTCTACATATTGAAGCCTTCATACATAAACACCGAATAAAACGAGTCCTGATAGATGGAGGAGCAGGTCTTAATATTTGTACATTGAGCACCATCAGACAATTGGGATATTCTGACAAAGCTGTGAATTCTATGAACCAAATCACCATTAAGGCTTATGATGATGAAGAGCGTTCGTCCAAGGGCACGGTCATCTTACCACTCAGAATAGGGCCAGTCACAAAGGACGTGATCTGTCAAGTCCTGGATCTAGACCTCACGTATAACATATTGCTAGGACGTCCATGGATTCATGAAATGAGGGCAGTCCCATCAACGTACCATCAGTGCATAAAGTTTCCTCATAATGGAGTCGAGGTAATGGTCAATGGTGATCCAAATCCATTCATATATTGCAATAACTTGAGATCACATACTGAGACTATCATTCCTAGCAATCGTGAGGCTACTCCTTCTTTAGCCTATATTGATCCTGAGTCATT
This sequence comes from Cryptomeria japonica, assembly GCF_030272615.1. Taxonomy (NCBI): domain Eukaryota; kingdom Viridiplantae; phylum Streptophyta; class Pinopsida; order Cupressales; family Cupressaceae; genus Cryptomeria; species Cryptomeria japonica. The sequence goes on from NC_081408.1 coordinate 226,001,163, forward strand.
AAAGCCCTCGACATCCAAACAAGGTGAACTTAGAGTCAAGTTTCAAGACAAAGGCATGGGAGAATACACTCTGAACCAAACAATGTTCTTACGACAAGTCATGAACTCTCCCAAGGAATATGGGAGGCCACAGCCTAATAAGCAAATCTCCATCATGCTCCTCAAATGGGATCCTACCGTCTTTCAAAAATGGGGCAAACTAGAGGAAGAAAATTTATATAAAATGCTATATAAGGACGCTGAAAATGATACACATGATCAAATTATAATACCCTGTGAAAACTATGGTAAAGGTTTCAAAATTCTGCAGAGATTCGGGTATGATGGAAAAAGCCCTCTCGGACTACGCAAAGAAGGTGTCATGGAGCCTCTACAACCTGAGCTAACTACAAGAAGGGAACGCTCTAAGGGGCTTGGTTTTCTAAATCCCAAGATTCAAAACAAGAGAACAAAACAGACATGGCGAGTCAAAGTGGCTGAAGTTCAACAAGAGGATAATTATTCCACAGACTCCAATGAGTGGGAATGGGGTTCAGACAAATCCTCCAGCGACTATGAACTCAACGAGACATTTAGAGAGCCAGATGAACCTACAGAGGAGGAGGAGTTTTACAAGAAATTCAGAGTTGGTCAAGAACCGACCCATAAGGATCCCGCACAAGCTTCATTTCAAGGCCCTAGGTCAGGATCACATAGGATGAGGATGCCTGTCCCTGAGGGTGCTACTAGTGATGATAATTTGGACTCACTCACGATCGACACTGATGAGGAGAGTGCCATTGATGACCTCGATGACTACCTTGACATACCTGAATATAACCACATCTTCACTATTAGTCTTGCGGACTCTGAAAACACTAAAGACCTTCCCCTCGTTCACCCCCAACTCATTGACTGGGATCAGGATGGACCACCACAGTTTGATACATTTCAAAATGACGAAGCTATTGTTGATTATCTGGGCATTCGCGATGATCTTCCTCTTGGAGACCATAAAGCAGGATACGCCATAGAGCTAAATAACATGGCATACTTTGGCGAGGGTGTCGGGCCTTCTAGTCGCAAAAATGTGAAAATAAAAACAAAACAAGGGTCTTATGGCGAAAACCACACTGTGGCGCTCTCTGACTCTAAAAAAGTAAAAAGAAAGGACGTATCTGAGGGTGAAAACCTCTCTGAGGCGCCCGAAGATGGAAGGCTTGACATTCTCCCAGCATCGTACGAGGAAAAATCATCCATGTTGGTAGAGGAGACTATAAAGACAAACATTGGTACAGCAGAGGTTCCACACAACATATTTTTGGCTCAATCATTGACAGAGGCCGAGAAAGCAAGGTTCATAAGCTTCTTTAAGGAACGACAAGTCAACTTCGCATGGTCTTATGCTGATATGCCTGGACTAGACCCCGACTTAGTAATGCATCATTTAACAGTCAAACCGGGGGCAAAACCAGTAAAACAGAAATTGAGGAAAATGCATCCACAAGTGGCATTATTAGTCAAGGCAGAGCTGGAGAAATTACTAGATGTCGGATTCATACGCCCAATTGATTATCCTGAATGGATTTCCAACTTAGTACCTGTTAGCAAACCAGATCGCAGCATCCGAATATGTACAGACTTCAGGGATATCAACAAGGCTTGTCCGAAGGACGATTTCCCATTACCAAACATTGATTTAATTGTTGATCTCACAGCAGGCCATGAGATGTTATCTTTAATGGACGGATTTTCTGGATATAATCAGATCAGGATTGCACCTGAAGATCAACATAAAACGTCATTCACTTGTCCATGGGGAACCTTCTGCTGGAATGTCATGCCCTTTGGGCTGAAAAATGCAGGTGCCACGTATCAACGAGCCATGACAACTATCTTCCATGATCTCATGCATGTAAAGGTGGAGGATTATGTTGATGACCTTTTGGTTAAATCAATAGACAGAAATACACACTTGGATATACTTTCAGTTACTTTTGATAGGCTGGAAAAATACAAGGTAAGATTAAATCCAAAGAAATGTGTCTTTGGAGTAACCTCCGGGAAGCTCCTAGGATTTATTGTGTCTAAAAGAGGAATAGAAGCTGATCCAGCAAAGGTCAAGGCTATCTTGGACATGCCCCCACCCAAGAATATCAGTCAACTTCGGTCTTTACAAGGGAGACTCCAGTCCATACGAAGATTCATAGCACAACTTGCAGATAAGTGCAACCCTTTCCAGCACCTGCTACACAAAAACATCAAATTCAAATGGGATGAGAACTGTCAACAGGCTTTTCAGGCACTCAAAGACTATCTTTTGAACCTGCCAGTTTTGATGCCACCAATTCCGGATCAACCATTGCTACTTTACATATCAGCTACTCCAACAACGCTGGGGGCACTACTAGCACAACAAATACCTGACGGCAAGGAAAAAGCAGTCTACTATATCAGTCGCACATTGGTGGGATATGAGCTAAACTACACACCAATTGAGCGTGCATGTCTCGCTATGGTCTTCGCTTCACAAAAATTACGACATTACATGCTTACTCACAAGACCAAGTTGATTGCCAGAATTGATCCACTAAAATATCTGCTCAACAAAGCTACACTTACTGGGCTACTGGCCAAGTGGGTAATGATTTTGAGTGAATTCGACATTGAATACGTGGACAGAAAAGCCATAAAAGGACAAGCCATCGCAGATCAACTGGCAGATGCTCCCATGATAGATGATGTTCCTCTACAGTCAGAATTTCCAGATGAGTCCATTCTAACAATATCACCTGCAAAGCCATGGCAACTATACTTTGATGGCTCATACACACAGCATGGGGCAGGAGCGGGTATACTCTTTATAACTCCCCAAGGTGATTCTATACCAAAGTCATACCGCTTATCATTTCCTTGCACCAACAATATAGCGGAATACGAGGCATTAACAACGGGGCTAAGAATTGCAGTTCAGTGGAAGATCCAGGAACTTCGTGTTTTTGGCGATTCTCAACTTGTCATCCGTCAAGCAACCGATGATTATCAAACAAAAGATGAAAAGCTAATGCCTTACAAACAACTGGTAGATGATCTGAAACAGCACTTTGCAAAGATAGAGTTTGAGCAGATACCAAGAGAACAGAATCGTGCTGCTGATGCCATGGCTACAATTGCTTCGCTTATCAACCTACCGCAAAATGAGACCTGCTATGAGTTCCTGGTGGACAACCTGCTGATTCTGTCATATGAGATCACTCCTACGGAAATGATATGTGTTGTTGGTCCTGAATCCCAGTTATATGGTTCCATATTCACATACCTTCGCGACAACATCTTACCTCCCGATTTATCAAACAACCAACGCTGCACTTTCATCCGCCAATCCTCCCGATACGTTATCCTAGCTGATATCCTATACCGACGAGGTCTAGATGGCACCCTCGTTAGATGTTTAGAGAGTGACGAAGCTCAGATTGCGTTACGAGAAGTGCATGAAGGGATATGTGGTCCGCATACTAGTGGTCCTACCTTGGCCAAGAAACTCATCAGGACTGGATACTACTGGCCTACTATGGAAAAAGATGCATATCAGTTTGTCAAGAGGTGTAAGCAGTGTCAAATTCATGGAGACCTTATACATGCACCAGCACAAGAACTACAACCACTTGCATCTCCTTCGCCCTTTTGTCAGTGGGGACTCGATCTCATAGGCAAGATTCACCCTCCTTCTTCCAATGGACATAAATTCATTATCACAGCCACAGAGTATTTCACAAAGTGGATTGAAGCCGTGCCTCTCACACAAGTTACTGGGAAACAAATCGCTACTTTCATCCTGAACTACATCATTTGCCGATACGGGATTCCTACTTCCATTATCACTGACAACGGGCGTCCTTTCAAGAACCAGGATGTTCATGAACTCTGTGAGCGCTTCCACATCTCTCATCGTTTCTCTACACCATATTACCCCCAAGGTAATGGCCAAGCTGAGGCGTCTAACAAAACAATTCTCAAAATCCTTAAAAAGACAGTCGACGACGCTGGCCGTAACTGGCATGTTCAACTCAATCCCGCACTTTGGGCCTATCGTACCAGTGTCCGCACACCTACAGGAGCTACACCCTACTCACTTGTCTACGGTGCTGAAGCCATCTTGCCTATTGAGGTCGAGTTACCTTCTTTACGGGTCTCCTTGAGAAACATAATCAACGATGAAGACTACAGGGTCTCTCGCTTACAAGAACTAAAACTGCTGGAGGAACGACGGCACACTGCTTTTAATTATCTCAAGGCTTACCAACAACGAATGAGTCGCAGTTACAATCACAAAGTCAAGCCTCGCACATTTGAGGTAGGTGACTTGGTCCTCAGAGAGAACCCCAAGAATCAGCAAGATAGAGAAAAGAAGGGCAAATTTGAACCCAACTGGCTTGGTCCTTACATCATCACAGCAGTATATGGATCTGGGGCATATCAGCTCTCAACTACAGAAGGTGAATCCTTGGAGGATCCTATCAACAGCATGCACCTTCGCAGGTTCTACACATAATTTTCAGAATATCCTAATTCAAAAATACAAAAAAAATCAAAAATTTCAAAAATACAAAAAAAAAAATTATAAAACAAAAAAATCGTTATTTGGTGAAAACCTGGCAAACAGGCGCCTTGTGACAACAAAAAAATTGAAAAATCAAAAAAAGTAAAGAGAAATAATTTCGTCCAACGGTGAAAACCACTTCGGTGGCGCCCTGGGCAAGTACCATGGTGAAAACTGGGTCACCAGCGCCATGCGTAGGGACTTTGCTCCTCCCTCCTTCAGGATTCACTTTCATCCTTTCACTTTGCACACACTCACAACTTATTCGCTCACAATAAACTTACCTATTCCCATCATGGCTTGTTATTGATCTACCTAAAGATTGGTTAACCATTCATAACCCTTCCCTTTCACTCCCTTTTCCATCCATAATAAATCAGATCCTATCTGTGACTACGGCCAATTCCTACGTCTAGTAATGGGGGTGGAACTGAGAACATCACATGTTTCGAGGAGTACAGTTTCTTTCAGCTTTCTTCAGTCTATCCGCGCAAAATCCGCAATAAAGCAACATTTGCATCGCCAATCCGCAATAAAGTTTCGTCTTCTCCATAATAAAGTATCAGTTTCATGGATTCAGTCAGTTTCAGATGAGACACAGCAGCAACAATGGGCTTCAACAAATCAAGTCTTTCAACAGACTCAGACAACATATGGTTCAGTGCTATCTATCTTTTTTGTGAAAGTGAACATTGTGACCACAATCAAAATTCGACTTATACAAGTGACAAGAGACACTAAACTTGAGGACTACAGTGGATGTTGGTGTCGAGTCTTGGTTTTCTTTTGATTTTATCTTTTTGGTGACATGTCTTTTAGCTTTTCCAGGATGTCTTTGACTAGAGATTCTATCTCCAGGATGTCTTTGACTAGAAAGGCGAGGATGGGGTATCGTCACTTATTTGCATTTGCTGTCTGTGGATTGTCTTTTAGTAATGCTATGACTTGTCCAAAGATATGAGGACACTGTGAGTCTAGTATGAACTGGGGCATTCCTTGTTTGTGACTGTCTTATCTCCATGCAAACAGGTACAATGACTTTCTGGGCCGAACAAATGCCTCAATTGTCATAACCTATTCTGCCATAATAAAGCTCAATGATGATAACGCACAAGAAGCTCTTTCACATTCATATCTTCTGTCTTCCATCCCCCTTTCTTGATTGACTTCCATCATCCTTCTCGAGTCCGCGTAGCCCGCTATCACATGACTGAGTACAATGACACACCAAAAACATTTGCATTTCATATGGTTACACCTGTATCACCACATATAAGCATTTCATACATACATATAGATATCGCAATTGCATCACACCCTGCATACAACACATGTTAGCACATTTCACATTTTCATTAAGTAAATAATAATTTGCATTATCATATTCATTTGCATTACATACATTCACATTTGCATCATGCATCACATATACAACATAAAAAAACAAAAAAAACAAAATATTGCATTGCATCATATACATATTTGCATCCATATCATAAGCATCACATAAGAACATCTCATCACATAGGTACACATGCATATAGCTACCGCAAAGATGCATCATCTCATATATATATAAAGTGTCATGATACAATGATGTCAAAATCATATGGCTACAATCACCCGTAGGTGTCTACATCATTATACAAAATGGTACAAAACTGATACAGAGGAACTCACTGATCACTCCTGCCAACACTATTGGTAGTGCTAATCCTGTCCATGTCATGGTATCCCATGCCACATGTCCCACCCTCATCTCTAGTCCTGGATCCTAGAACACTCGTCTCAGTGCATCCCTATCTCCGTCTCGATCATAGGGTACTAACTCCCCATCGATCGGTATCCGTAGAATCCTATATACATCCTCCAAGGTGACTGTCATCTCACCCATCGGCAGATGAAACGTACAAGTCTCTGAGTGCCATCTCTTAGCTAGTGCAGTCAGCAATCCCATGTTCGCCCGAAACTCAGGCACATACAGAATGTATCTCAATCCCATAGCCTCAATTGTGGCTCAGTCTTCAAGTGTCAACTCAGGTCGCAACCTCTGAGTCGATGGGAATCTCTCCCGTGACTCCAACATCGGCAAATACTCCTGCAGTCAAGCAACTCAATCTTGTCAGTTATCGTGGCATTCACTGTTTATCACAAAATGCTACTTGCTACCTAAATGCATCTGGTTATCTCTCCTAGTGACACTCACTGTTTATCACAAAGTGTTGCTCTCTACCCTAGTAGTGCTCCCTGTTCATCACAAAGTACTACGTGTGTGACATTCCCTGTTCATCACAAAGTGTCACTCACATTCGCACTCCCTATTCATCACAAAGTGCTGCCTATCTTGGTGCTCACTGTTCATCACAAAGTGCCTTGATCTATTCTACTCTTCCTAGAGGACCTGCTTGAGTGTATCCTCTCAGCAGCTTATCCAATCGACAGCGTATGTTCATCACAGAACTGCCGATTTGACCTAAAAGACTAAAACCATGCATTTAAACACACAAACGCACTTTTACAACACACACGCGCTTTTAACTCATAAACGCGCTTCTAGACTGCTTAAACGCGCCTCTGCAACACAGACGCGCTTTCTGAACACAAACGTGCCTATGCCAGACACAAACGCGATCATGGGACACAGACGTCCCTACATGACATAAACGCTGCTAAAAATCACAGACGCTTCTGCATTTCACAAACGCGTCCGCATTCAACACAAACGCGGTTCCAGGCACAGACGCGCCTGGATCCGACACAGACGCGCCTGTTGGACACAGACGCGCCTGGCGCTGACACAGACGCGGTTGCGCGTTTTTGCACTTTTTAAACTATCCTATTCCTAGCGCATTTATTGCTACCTAGCATGCATTAATGACAAAACTCGAAATGCGTGAAAGTACGAGGATGTTTTCGGGTACTTACCGGCTCTCCTGCATCGGCTGGTTGCTGGAATCGGCGGACACGGTCGAATCTATGAACGAATGCCATCGCTGCTGACTGCTGCTGCTCTTTTCTCGCTCTGCACTGTGATCTTCTAAGGGTGTGGATGACAATGAGGATGTCTTTTGCCCGTGGCCTATCTTATAGCCTACCCTAGCCCTCGCCTGCATTTTCCCGAGTCAGTATTCTTCATCCCGTGACTCTGTCACTCTATCCACTCAACCCATTCTATCCCGTCTTTCTTATCGAGAGATTGTCTGCAATCTTTTCAGACATTTTCATCCAATCTCTCGAGGGGGCATATAATTCCCATCCTGGGGCAACTTTGTATCAGTTCATCTTATCTTCTTTGAAACAACGCGACAAGCCGCATTGTCTCAAAGAGGGGCAAAATGTAGACACCTAAAATTGTCATGTCTAATTAAATAAATATTTTATTTATTTAATTATCTAAGCCTAATTCTTCTATTAATTAAATAAATTTTTATTTATTTAATTAATTCATTTATCTTCTTCTAGCCTTATTTCTCATTTAAATAAATACATTTATTTATTTAAATTATCCCTTTCCTAAATTAAATAAATATTTTATTTATTTAATTGTCCTACTTCTTCTATTAATTAAATAAATCTTTATTTATTTAATTAATTCATTATCTTTTTCTACACATGACACATGTCATTCATCTCTTATTTCCTACACTACCTACCTCTTTCATTATTTTATTATTTCTTTTACCTACCCTCTAATCCTAGCCGACCTCTATTTTTACACCTCTCAATCTTAACCCTCCATTTCTTATTGTGTCTTCTATTTAAGGAGATGCTCTCTTCATTGTCAAACCCTAATGCTAATCACTCAGCCTAATGCTAATACCTAATGAGATTTTGGAGGACTTGGCTACACTACAATTCCACTTACAACCACATTTTGTTCTTTGTTGAGCTCTTGTGCATACAAAAATCTGAGAGCAAGCATATCAAACAAGATCAATGGCGATAGGAAGAATGGAGATCAAAACCCTAGTGGACATGTGATGGTATAATCTTTGTGATTTTGAGTTATTTGCATTGTCTTAGGTTATCTTCATATGTTATGGTGGATCTTTGTTCATTGTTAGGCTAGGGTTTGGTGGTTGAATCCATTTTAGTCTTTCAATATTGTTGTTTATTGCTATCCATTTTCACCATACACAGGAAGAACCTACCAACCTACTCTAAGGTCTTGTCAAGACCAAAATGTCCACTTAGACTACCTTGATGCTTCTCCTTGATGATATTGTCTCTCATAGAGAACCATGGTATGCAAAGTAGGTGTCCTTTAAACAATAAGCCTTCCTGTAGTATACAAATAGAATAGGCAACATGGCAAGCATTAGCAAACTTTGAGCAAACATCATATGCTTCACCAAAATATTTGTCACCTTGGTATAGATCTTTGAGTTAATTTAACCCCACACTTTGTAGTTGTACTTCTTGAATGGTTAGAACCCTTATACTTAAGGCATCTGCTACCTTGTTAGTGACTCCTTTCTTGTGTTTGATGGAAAAGGTGTAGGCCTGCAAATACTCAACCCACTTGAGGTGTCTTTGATTCAATTTCTCCTACCCATTCAAAAAACTAAGTTCATGATTATTAGTGTAGACTATGAACTCTTTAGGTAAAAAATAATGTTGCCACTTCTTGAGTGCACCATGGCATCTAACTCTAGATCATAGGTAGAATACTTTTCTTTTGCCTCAGTGAACTTTTCAGAGAAAAATGCAACTGGGTGACCTTCTTGGCTCAAAACGGCCTCTATAGCCAATTTGTTGGCATCACACTGCATAGTGAAGAGATGATTGAAATCAAGGAGCCTAAGATAATGAATTTTTTCTACCTTTTGTTTTAACAACTCAAACCCTTTATCTGTTGCATTAGTCCACTTAAATTGATATTTTATCCCACCTTTGATGGTGTTCAAGATAGGTGCACACACATGGCTAAAACCTCTAATGAATTTCCTATAAAAAGAATCTAAACCATGGAAACTTCTAACATCTCCTAATTACTTAGGAGTAGGCCAATTAACTATTTCTTCCACTTTTGATGGATCCATTTTTAAACAAACTTGAGAAACTACAAAACCAAGATACACCAATTCATTTTTGAAAAACTCACATTTATCCAAGTTGATCATCAAATTTTCTTGATGTATCTTCCCCAAAACTTGATTAAGATGTTTGATATGCTCCTCCTTTGACCTGCTTAAAATTAAAATGTCATCAAGATAAACAATGACAAACTTACCAATGAACTCTACAAGAACCTCATTCATGAGTCTCATGAAGGTGCTAGGTGCATTTCTGAGCCCAAAGGGAATCACCAACCATTCATATAGCCCCTCATTTTTTTTAAAGGTTTTCTTCCATTCATCACCAGTTCTGATCCTAATTTGATGATAGCCTGATTTCAAATCCACCTTAGAAAAGTAGCAAGCTCCACCTAGGTATTCCATTAGATCCTCAATCCTCAGCATTGGAAACTGATATCTAATTGTTATTTTATTTATGGCCCCTGAATCAGTATGCATCCTCCACTTACCATCTTTCTTAGGTGTCAAAATAGTAGGCGTTGCACATGGACTTAAACTCTTCTTTATCAACCCCTTATCTAGCAATTCCTACACTTTCTTTTTTATTTCCTCATTTTGAGTAGGTGTCATTTTGTAAGCGGCTTTTTTTTGGAAAAGTTGAACAAGGTATGAGGTCTATCTGATGGTTAACATTCCTCATAGGGGGTAAGGCATATGAAATCTCATTGACAACTATGTCTTTGTACTAGTCTAGTAAAGACTACACCTCTTACAGTATCACCAGTTTGGTTTCAATCTTTGTCTCTTATTTAGATTTCACTACGAGAGCACATCCTTGGTTCCCTTCATGCTTCAATAAGTGCAAGAACTCTTTCCCACCAAGAAAAATAACACTTGATCCAACATGTCTTTCTTCACCCTAATCAATCAAGGGATCCATTTGAAACTTTCTACCCTCCTTGGTGATAACATAGGAATTCTTCTCCCCATCATGTATGGCTTTGACATCATACTACCAAGGGCATCCTAATAGTAAGTGACATGTATCCATGGGTAATATGTCACATAGCACACTATCCTTGTAATCTCCTATTTCAAAATCTACCCAAGCTTGCACATCATCTACAAGCACATGTTGACCCTTACTCAACCAAGATACCTTATAGGGGGTGGTATGTGGTAACCTTTTCAATCTTAGTTTGTCTACCATCTCAATTGCTACAATGTTCTCAATAGACCCTGAATCTACTATAACTTTAGAAATATTACCATAAGGTCTGCATGTGGTTTTGAAAAGTATCTTCCTTTGTGTATGTTTTTTGGACTGTGGTAACTTCAACAAAGTCCTTAGCATCAGGTTCTCTCCTTCTAGGATTGGTCCTACCTTGCTGATTGGTGAGGTAACACTCTGACAATCCTCTTCTTGCACCAACTGAGTTCTCTTGTCTCCCATGTAAGATTCTGAATTCATTTCAGAACACCTGCTCATGGTATGCCCCACTTGATGACAATGGTAGCATTTTCCAGTGAAGACTGTGGTTCCTCTTCCCGAATTGTCAAATCTGCCTCTGTAGTTATTTCTCTCTCTAGAGTTGCATCTAAATTGTCCTCCTTTGTTAGGATTATCACCACCATTCTCTGATTGACTGCCTTCATTATTCTTGTTGGGATTATAGCCCCTTCCAAAGGTGCCTCTTCCTCTGTAACCTCAGCCATCTCTGCCCCTTTGATTATGTTCACCTTTCCTTCTGATATTCTCTTATGCTCTTGAGGCTAACTGAAAGCATTTATGGACTCTTTCAGGTGCTATCATGTTGATCTCATCTTGAATGTTTTTTCTAAGTCCATTTAAGTACCTTGAAACCTTCTCCACTTCTTCCTTTAGCTTCCTATCTCTTGAGGTAAGTTTGTTGAACTCCTCTATATAAGTACTCACATCCATTTCTCTTGGTTTCAAATTCTGTAACTTCTTGTGCATCTGCACCTCATAATCTACAAGTAAGAATTGAGATTTAATCCTAATCTTCATTCTCTCCCAAGATATGATCTTCTTTCTCTTGGTTTGTTCTCTTTCTTCTTGCATCATGTTCCACCATACTAGAATTGATCCCTTCAGTCTTGACTTGGCCAAATTGACCCTCTTTTCTTCTACAACTTCCTTGTATTCTAAGTAATTGTTCAAGTCTTCTATCCAATCCAATAAATCTTTGCCATTTAGGCTTCCATTGTAGATAGGTAAACCTTCTATGTTGTCTTTATTGAGTGACTTAAGGGCATCCAAGAAGATATGCTGATCTTTGTCCAACTCCTTCTTTTCTATTATGACTCTTATCACATTTGCATCTTCATCATCAGTTTCATCACCCCATTTAGTGACCTTGCCCTTGCCTTTCTTGGTTTCTTGCTCCTAGAATTCACTAAGCATGTCTTGGACCAACTTCCTAATGGCCTCTTGGCTGATTGTCTTTGGTGGCATGTTGTTATATTTTGACTCTACCTCTGGGTCTGACATACACCACTTCGTTCAATCAATTGGCTCTGTTACTAATCTGATATAGAGTGGGTTGTCTCTCACTGGTTTGTGCTACCTTGTCTAGGTATCTCCTCCAAGCTACACAAGAACCATCCAATGATTTTACACCTCACACCCTCCAAGGTTCTACAAGAATTACCCTCTCTAACCTTCCAAAGGTCCTAAGGCTAGGATAGGCTCTTGTTGTTTTGTGAGTTCCATTTTCTTGCTTTAGAGACCTTGTTTTCCCACTCCCTTTCACACTCAACCTGAGAGTTCAACCCCTCTACCATAGGATCTTCATTCCCCACACTACACACATTAGGATGGATGATTTTGGATGGATTCCCAACCCTACTCCTTTCTCAATAACTTTGACACTTTACCGGTTTGGTGTTTTACAAACAAACTGCACTTTTAGGCCTAACCGATTCTAGTATCCCTGACAGCTAGGTATTTTGCATTCATCAGTTAAACTTCCTAAACAACCCTATGAACTCTTTGTCATTCTAGACACCCTTTTGGATTTTACATATATTATCTCAAAACTAGAGGTGGGTTTGGTCACTAACATATCTAACCCTTGCCAGTTAACTAGGCCTAATTGCCCCTTTCCAAGCCTTAAAAATAGGGATTGATCAAAACTCCTTCACCAATATGATTTCCTGAGTGAATGGATGATAGTTGGGGTGTGTTCTTCCATATGGAATTCCAAACCAATCATTCTTCTCCTTCACCCACCAGACTCACCCAATTAGGTCTTATTATCCATGATTCCTAACACTTGCCAACTCAACGTGCCAAGCTTAGGGTATGGTGGAAAATATTTGATTTGGCTTCGCCTGTCTCAAATCAAAAAATAAAACATAGAATACATTGCAACCTAACATTCCTCAAGGTTTCAAAGAGGAAATCCATCTTGGAATGTTAGGTTGGAGCCATTTTACTCTCAAAACCCTAGTTTTTAGGGCTCTTGGACTCGCCTGCAACAAAACGGAGTTTATTCACAAACTAGAACACTTTGAGAATCCAAATCAAACATCAAATGAAAGTAAGATACCATACTAATAATCCATGTCCCTGTTTTTGGATGCTTGATCCATATAGGTCTTACGAACTTGCAAAGAACAACAAAACCTCGGAAGAACACATACAAATGGGAAACCAAAGCTATTAATTTACTTTAGATCTTCAACAGCCTTCAACAACTATTTTTTATCAGTCATCCCAAGCCTTATATTGGCCTTGTAGTAGTTACAAATGCTCACAACCAACTGTGACAACCAACTAACTATTAGTCTATAAAAAATGTTACAAAGTTGTTGTGAGCAACTTTTGCAACTTTTGTAATTTGTTGCATAGGTGAGAAACTTTGCCCAAACCCAAACTTGGTCACTCTCAAATGACTCATATGACCTTAACAATCTCAAAACAATATTAACCAGCCTACATTAACCCAAAAATAACTTATCCTATTAAGTGCTCTACATGGCACCCTTAAGAGCTCACAAGCCAAAATTGGTCAAACAAAGACTCTTGGGGCCCTTACAATCATTTGAGCACACTCTTAATGGCCTCTTTTCCTTATTACAAAACTTAAAACATGATTCCAACATCCTGGAAACAAACTCAACAAAATTGCTAAGTGCCTCTGCACCACATGTAAATTTGCCTCCACTATTCATTATTGTTAATTAACATAGTGTATTAATTGTTACAAATCAGATAATTAAACATTATTCTTATTTATATCCTATGGTATTTGTTCAACAATTAATCTATTTTTGGGTTATATAAATTAACACGGTATCTTAGCTCTAAACTCTAAATTCAAAGCCAAGTTTTATATCACAGATTTCTTCAGATTTCATTTTTCAATTTCTTCAAGGATTTTATTTTGCAATGGCAACCCATGTTCAATATGAGGACAATCTTGACAACTTCTTACAATGGACATGTCTTGGGTCTATGCTAGTACAAAAGTGACTCCACTAGTAAATGATCATATTTCCCTAGATGCACATGAAATCAAGGAAGCAAAGACTCAAAGGATTATCCTTGATGGGGTAAAAGATCATTTGATTCCTCATCTATCTAGGAAAGACACTGCAGAATAAATGTGGGATACGCTCATGAAACTTTATCAAAGCGACTATCAGAGTCATAAGATGATGCTTAAGGACAAGTTGCATAACACCAAGATGTCCAAGGGTGAGAGCATGACCTATTACTTATCTAGACTGATACAAGTCAAGAACGAGTTGGATACTATCGGAGATATGATTGTTTGATGATGAGCTCATGCAGATAGCTCTGAATGGTTTCTCGAAACACTGGGAAGTGTTTGTCAAGTGTGGTGTCTACAAAGATCGCGTACCTTCTAGGTGAGAGTTTGGGATGATTTTGTCTAGGAAGAGATAAGTGAAAATTCTCATTGGGGGGGTCAAGCAAAGAAGGTTGATGATAAAGAAAATATTGCTCTTGCAAGCAAGGGTAAACAAAAGTTCGATAAAGAGAAAACTAAAGAGTCATCTTCCAAGGATGGGAAGAAGAAAGATATGAGCAAGATAAAGTGTTTTTGTTGTCATCAGATGGGTCACTATGCCAATAAGTGCCCAAATAAGAAAAGAAAGGGTAAGTCAAAGAAGCAAGTTGCAGCTATAGTAGAGGTGGACAAGTTTGCAACATGATTTGAGAATGACTTTTCACTCATTTTTTGTCTCTCAAGTTCAATTGCCAAAAGTGTATGGTATATTGACAGCGAGGCTTCTTACCACATGACGGGAGTCAAAGAATATTTCACCAAGTTGGAGGAGAAGTTGTATTTCTATATTAAGCTTGGAAACAATACCAAATTCCATGCAATCGGTGTAGGAACAACTAAGTTTCATAAGGAATCTAGCAAACCTCTATTGGTGGATGTGTTGTATGTCCCTAGCATGATAAAGAATTTAATTTTTGTTTCTACTTTTGAGGACAAGGGTTACATTATGAACTTTGAAGAGGGCAAATTCTATATCTGTCCTAAGAATTCTAAGGTATCAAAAGTTATTGGAGTTAGGCACGACAACTTGTTTCAGTTATTGTTTGAACCAACACATGCATTGGTGAGCATTTGTAGAAGGCTTAGAGAAATGTAGCACATGCGGATGGCTCATATTCACCATGGAGCACTTAATGTGCTCAAGGAAATAGTGACGGGGCTGCCTGAGATGAAGGTCAAAAAGCATGAGGTGTGCAAGGGTTGTGCTCTTGGGAAATATGCCAAAACTAATTTTCCAAGCAGTGACACTAGATCCAAGGGGATTTTGGATCTCATATGCTCATAGTTTTAGATCGAATTGTTTTTGAGGCTCGGATATTAGTTGGGATATTATGGTTATTATAGATGTTATAATATTATATGTAGTGTGTATGTGTAGTTCAGATGTTGTGGTTTTGGTCAGAAGTTATTATGCAGCATAGATAACTCTGAATGATGATTAATAATATCCCAAAACTCCTGAAAAAAATTATAAGAAATCCATCAGGACCAGGCGCTTTGCCCTTACGCATCCCGAAAACAATCTCTTCCACTTTAGGTAGAGAGATCAATGGAATGAGACAATCATTTGTCAAATTAATGACAAGAGAGGGAATACAAGCAAGGATCATATTCTCCTCAACTTCAGTAGGAGGTGAATCCTCAGAAAAAAAAAAAAAAAAAAAAAGAGATGAATAGTACTGAGTAGTCTCACAGGATAAAGTTTACAATGAAGATAGATGAATTCCTTAATAATTAACCAAAGAGGAAATATAACTCTTATTTCGATGAGCCTAAATAAAATTATGAATAAAAGCTATGTTCTTATCACCTTCCTAAAGCCAATCAATCTGAGCCTTTTGTTTCCAAAAAATCTCCTCATGATGTTCCCGCTCCTCTAACTCTCTCATAGCTTAGGATTCAACCCTGCCTAAAGTTTCTGAGAAACCAAAATCTCAAATTTAGCGAGTGATAACATCAATGCATTCCCGAACATTCATTTCCCTGGAATGGAGGTTACCAAAACAAGTCCTATTCCATTGTTTAAGCTAAAATTTCACAAACTATAATTTTTTAATAGAGGAAAACATAGCAGTACCATAGGCAAGTCCACAATCTTTCCACCATTGAGCCATCAAATCATGGAGGGATGCATCATGAAGCCACATAAGTTGAAACTTGACATGGAGATTCTTAGGAACTCCAGGAGAAACTGCTAAAAATTTAATTAGCCAATGATCTAAGCCCCACCAATCAAGAATCTTAGAACTTGTATACAAGGTCCCACCCATCGAAAAATAGGAAACAATAAATCTATCCAACCGTTTTAAGATAGCATTCTCTCCACACCGTCTATTATTCTAAGTAAAGGCCCCATTAAATGGTTTAACCTCAATTAAAGCAATGGAATCAACATTCACTTGAAAGAGATCGGAAGCAAGGCCTAGCCAAGCCAACCCTCATTTTTTATCCTCCAAACATACCACTGAGTTGAAATCACCAGCTAAAATCCAAGGTAAGGAGAACAGGATCTAACATTCCTACTATGAAACCACAACTTAATTTTCCCATGAATATCAATAGGAGCATACACATTAGTGACCAAAATGATCCCCCCAGATTATGAAACAAAGGTCACCATAGAAAGAGTAGAGTGACTAGATATCCACCAAAGTGGAGCAATTTTACACGGGTCCCAAAAAAAAGCTAGACCACCAAAACAACCCTGAGAACTGATACTCTAACATTGACAAAAATACTAAATACGAGAAGCGCACTAAAGAATGGAATCAACTGAAAGCTTAGTATCCTGGCTACAAAAACTATCTAGAGAATGAGCTTCCATCGAATCATGAATAGCCTTTTGTCGAGGGATTCTATTCAACCCCCTAACATTCTAGGAAAGAAAAATCATGGAAGAGATTGCGAAAAATGAGCATCAATGGGATTAACTAACCCAGATTCCACCAACAATTCCTTAACCAATTTAACCTTCTCCTGATCCTTCTCACAGCCAAATTTAGAATAATTCTCAAAAGGACCTTTTTTAAGGGGTTGTTGTTGCAAGCCCAATGCATGAGAGGACCCTTTACTTTAACTAGATACTAGCACCTCCTTAGACAAGTCTTCCAAAACCATATCATCTTGTAGAAAAGTGCTAGAATCACTTGGATCTTTCAAAACAAGGCCAGTAGGAGACACGTGGTGCAAGCCATTCGAAGAATGAAAATCTAGGACAACCTCATGCTCCTACACAACATCCATACCCATACTAGTAGCCCCAAAAGCCACATCCACAGGATTCCCCTCCTCCAAAGCCAAAGTGTCCAACATCTCGAACCGGTTGAAACCTTCCTCCAGTTGCCTATCCCAAAAAGGTATTTTTTGACCTTGTCCCTTAGCTTGAGGCTTAATAGGCACAAACCCATCCTTATCCTTAACTAGACCTCCTCCCATCTCAGGGGCTTTTCCCTTATCCTCTTTATCCATATTTTATGTTGGAAAAGAACCAAAATCTTTATGAATCCTAAGACAATGTCACTAAAGGTGACCATACTCATGACAAAAGTGACAACAAAAAGGAAGGGACTCATAATCTAACAGCTGAATCTAAGAAAAAGAGCCAAGACAAATTTCCAAAGAGTTTGGCAAGGAGATATTTAAATCAATCTCCACACAAATACGATAAAAAGTAATTACCTTTTTATTGAGGATTTTTTTAGCAATAGCAGTTGGTTTTCCCAATAATGCACTGCAAGATATCCTCTCTCCAAAATTCCAACGGAAGCCGTGGCGAATGAACCCAAATAGGAACCCTTGAAAGCAATTCCTTAGCTGAGTTAAAATCCGCATGCCAAGATTTTATGAATAAGCCAACGTGATTATAAAAGTAGGGCCCTCTATCAAACAATCAATTCCTATTAGCCAAATTAGAAAAAACAGTCATGAAAGAAATATAATAAAAATCAAATTAGATCTTTGGATAATTACACCAACTCGATTGAAAC
This sequence comes from Cryptomeria japonica, assembly GCF_030272615.1. NCBI lineage: Eukaryota > Viridiplantae > Streptophyta > Pinopsida > Cupressales > Cupressaceae > Cryptomeria > Cryptomeria japonica. The sequence goes on from NC_081408.1 coordinate 226,019,302, forward strand.
AAATATGATGAAGACTATATTCAAAAAGAAATTGTCAAAAAAATTGAAGAAATGAATCTTGTTAATTGTCAAAACTTAACCAAAAGAAGCTTTTGATATAAATAACCTAGCACAAACAGCTCGTATGTTATAGCGTCTGCTGTGCAAAAGTTACCAAAAGAAAAGTCAAATCTGTGACCGTTGATTTTGAGCAATGTTATCAACTCCTCTGCACTTGTGTATATCAATATTATTGACTTTTCATTGATTTTATTTTGACAAAAGTAAAAATTAAAACTCACCAGCGACTTAGACTTAACCATGTAAGTGTACACTTGCTTATCATTTTATAGTCAACTTAAAAGTAGTTATTCCCACAATTGTGTAACCAAGTTGAATCCATTAATACGCGTTTGAAAAATTAAAAGAATAAATAAAATAATCAATTTTATTTGAGGTGATGAGCTAAATGTTTTCATCAATCCATGAACAATATGATAGAGCTCAATGTCTCCAATAAATACAGATAATAGATTTTCTTACAATTGTATTCACAATTACAAAGTCCAATACGGCCTATCCATCGTATCTAGCCGTCCAAATTGACTGAATTTTATAAAGTTCTGAATTGACTCAAGATTTTGCAAGGCAGGTCTCCAATTCTGGTAAACTAAAGTCAACATGGATGATGAATCTTCTACTGGAATGAATACAGTTAAAAAGTTAACAACCTTTCTTACTTCTTTTTCTGGCTCGCTCCATTTCTATTTGGGAAGATTGATGTATAGAAGATGATTGTGCAACACCAAATGACACAGTCTGAAAGTTGGGATGTGCAATATGCCCATGCATCGAAGCTCCTGCTGCATTAATTGAACCATTTGGGCATGAACATCTTGTGCTGCCTTTTGAAGATCTATAATTTCTACACCCACTTGGACATGATGCAGTCACTGGACCTCTGGGCATCGACTGGAATACCGTTAGAATTACTTCACCTTGTTCTTCCAGAGGCCTTCCAACCTTGGATGTTTGCAATGGAATAAATAATACAATCACTGATACTGTTGCCAATATCATACACCAATTCTTCATCCTCCTAGATGCTTAAATTGAAACTTGATTACATTATATAATGCTTACAAGCTCTCAACTGAATCCCAATAAATGCTAATTTGCCTCCACTGCAATAGTTTCAGTCTCTCCTTCACAATCCTTTTACCTTCACAATGCTTACAAGCTATTCGAAAGCTCTCGAGGAGAGAAAACACGATCTGTGTGAAATGCTTCTGGGAAATTGAATGAACAGCCCTCTCTCGTGCTTCACTTTATATAACAACTGAAGGTAGAGAGTTTTGACAGATTCCATTGTGCGATGTGCATTGATTCTTCTTTCCTAGAAGCCACCATGCAAGTTTATTGCATTATTTTAACTTGTTAAATGCGTCGTTGTCTATCATATCAAGATATTCAACGAATGGTACATTGACTATTAAAGGAATGGTATTTCCATACCGAGTGGATTCACTTCTAAAACCATAAACCAAAAATAATTATATATGGCATTCCACATGGATGAATGATGTGGAAATGAGACAGTCGCGATTTTGTTACATGGGCACACTTGTAGATAACTGAAAAAAGGACATTCTTTGATTGCAAACCAAAAACGTATTTAATGAGGAATGAGCCTATCTTGTCATAAGATGTGTAAATTAAGTTAAAGCATGGTAGATTATTAGGGTCAATACGGGTGTCTTTGCGAGGAGAATAAAATTATCATTAAATTAAAAATTAACTCGTAGATTAGTTGAGAAGATTTGTGGTTTGGTATAGAATATTGTCAAGGTTTTAATTCAATATTTTTATTGGTGGTAAATGGTATGGTTAGGAAAAAAAAAATATGCTTTCTATTATCATTTTATTTGTTCATCAATTTTAGGAGATGGATAACCAATTCTTTTTTTAAAAGAATATTTTAAGAGAAATATCTGTCCCAATTATGAAGATCATCATATCTTTGTTCTAATTATAAGAATCATCGTCTCTTGGCTATACAACGATATCCTCAAAGTTTTGATTTCTATTTATTTATCAAAGGGTCTATAATGAATGTGCTCAATTATTGTTTTATAGATTGATTGCCCATAATACCATTTATTTCTCTTTCAAGAGATATCCACACATATAGAAATTCTTGAATCTTGATTGTAGACACGTCCTCTATTTAGCAAGATATGATGATGAAATATGAAAAAAAATTCTAATCTATCCATGCGCTACACCTAATCAATCCATAGAAAGCAAAAAGGGGGTAAAGATAAGGAAAAGAAAATGGCAAAATTATGAGAATGGAATGGGATAACAAGGCTACAAATTCAAGAGACAACTATTGGATTGATATGGTTTACCTACAAATACAAGAGAAATAATTCACTCATATAAATCTTAGCTCACAATGAAGCAAGAATTAGAAAACATAAGATGAAAAAATGATATTACCTTAAAATAAAAGAGGTCATGCGACAACCTCCAAATTACATGCATAAGTTGTGACCAAAAACTACATTAATATGCATATATCAAAGCTCATAAATATTTTTTTGCAAAGAATGAATTAGTTGAGATACAATGGTTACTCTTAGATGAACAAGATAAACAAATCCTTAAGCGATTTACTTATACAAAGTCAAATTTTCAAGTTCATACGCCCAACTCCAACCTCGATTATTGCCACTATAAAATGGGCAATAATTTCATATTTACATATAATTCCAGGATACAAGATGTTATAAAACACATTATTTATATTTCCTCTATGTTTGATGGTAGGATTTATGATCAAAATTCTTAAATTTTTTTAATCAAGATATTAATTTGAGTAAAATATTTAAAATTTCGTAGGATCCTCATGTATGTTGGTAGGCATAAATAGAAAGAATTGGCATGCAGGAAATCAAAAATGTATTTAACAAGGAATGAGCCTAATTTGTCATAAGAGTAACTAATGTGTGAATTAAGTTAACTCATGGTAGATTATTAGAGTTTTGATGAAGTCCATTGTGCGATGTGCATTGTTTTTTTCTTTCCTAGAAACCACCAACATAGTTTGTTGCATTATTTTATCTTGCTAAATGCATCACTTTCTATTATGTCAAGATGAAGATATTCAACGAATGGTACATTCACTTTTAAAGGGATGGGATTTCCTTATCGAGTGGATTCACTAATAAAACCAAAAACCAAAAATAACTATATATGGCATTCCAACATCATTGAAATGAGGCAGTCGTAATTTTGTTCTATCGGTACATTCATACATATGGTGAACTTGAAAGGATCTTAATGAGTCTATGAGGGATCAAGCCTTGTTGAGTGCAAGACTCTAACATCTAAAAGGCATGAGGTTGAGATTATGCCCTGGGCAAATTTGGTAGAATGGTTACCCCTCAGTCCTTGGCTCCTAGACAAATAGGTACCAGTGCTCCCATATCAAGTAGCAAAAACAAATTTGTGGACAAAAACTCTATTAAAAAAAGGACACTCCTAGATTACAAACAATAAACGTATTTAACGAGGAATTAACCTAATTTTTAATAAAAGTAAATGATGTGTGCACTAAATTAAAGCATAGTAGACTATTAGGGTCAATAAGGAGGCATTTAGTAAGAACTAAATTTGGAAGATTAAAATTATCATCAAATTAATAGAAAATTAGTAAAGATTAATTCATAAAGGAGTTCAGAAAATTTTAGGGTTGGTGTAGAACATCATCAGAAGATTTAAACTAAAAAATTTGTTGGTGACAAATGACATGGTTAGGAAATAGATGTCTTCTATCACCATCCTATTTGCAATACAAAGAGCTCACCAAATTTAAGAGATCGAAAATAAATTACTATCTTGAAATGAGACCCAAGAGAAATGTCTTCCCTAATTATTAGAATCACCATATCTTGGCTATACAAGGACATCCTCAGAGTTTTGATTTCCATTTATTTAACAAGAGGTCTATATTTAATGTGATTAATTGATATTTTCTATATTTATTGCACATAAGACCATTTAATCCCTTCAATAGATGTCAACACTCATATAGAAATGTCTTGAATCTTGATTATAGACACATGCTCTAATTAGCAAGATATAATGATGAAATGTAAGGAAATTTATAATCTAAGCCATAAGCTAAGTTCCTAATCTACTATGGGGTAAGGGCGGATAGAAAAGGTAAATAATATAAGAAAAGGGTGGATAGAAAAGGTAAATAATATAAGAAAAAGATGAGAAGGGAATAGGAAAAAGGCTACTAATCCAAGTGACAACTATATAATTGAAATGTGGAATTGATAATATTATACCTTAGGATTGATAATGGTGGTGATGCAATGCTCTTTAGACAAATCCTCCAAGTGTTTATTCAATAACATGACAAGAAATAACATAATCCATCATGGAGTCATACTTGAAGATAGGTTGTTGTATCTTGCTTCTCTTTGCACTCAATATTCTCTTGAATGAAGAAATTAGGACTCTAGAGTTGTGATCATACCTACTTGAATTCATTTTTTTTTTATGAATTACAAATGATTTCTCTATATAGGGTTCTCAATGTATTTACTAATTTAGGATTACTTCCAATTATCAAATAAAAATAATAGCATCAAATCACAAATGGCAGAATTTGAAACTTGTACACATTTGAATTTGGGTCGTGTTTGGAGGGACTTGGGTATGGGGAATCTTAATCCAGTACAACTAGGGTGCTAGCTGCCCTATTCCACTCAAAAGGGGACTAGAAATAATGGTGCAATAGTATCAGGACCCAAAAAATAGAATCTTCTCTCAATCTTAGCATATGACAATAGTAGGATAGGATAAGGCCCATAGAGGCTTGAAATGACCCAAGGGAATACAAAGTAAAGATAGCACTCAAATAGAATATAAAATTGTAAAGGGATAAATTCACTACACTACATTTCACCCCCACTTTAGTAGGAGTATGAAATTATGCTCATATTGGCTATAAAGTAGAGATGAGGAGATATAATATCTTAGAGAAAGATAAAATAGGGATATCACAACCCTTAATTTGAGGGAAGCAAACCCCAAATATTAGGATCCTATCAATCCACATAAAACAACCAAATATATGCATTTACAAAGAAAACAATTCTAGCACTAAAGAAAAAAAGGTTTGAAGTTAGCTAGGTGAAGAGAACGTTATTGCAAGAGCACAAGTGGACATTTAGGAAGACACAACTGAATACACCAATTGATGAGACACGGGACCATGGTCTCCCAACTAGCAATTTGTGATACGCTAGGAGACTATGGAGATGGCATTAATTCCACTAGCCAACAATTTGTATTATGTTGGGTGATCCATGTAGTGCAACAAAATGATCATGCTAGAAAGCAATGCTATACTAGGTTTAATCATTGTCTAAAAAAGTGCAAATGGTAACAATAAAAATAATGATAACAAGTTGTATTATGTTAGATGAAAAATTATCAAGGAGTACAACAATTAGACTAGTAAGGCTCAGTAAACTACTTGACCAACATGTTTGATAAAGGATCAAGCTTGAAAGTGTTATGCTAGAATATCGGGATGACTCATATATATATGACTTGCTATCAAGTTGTGTTATACAAGGTGATCCATAGATCATTGATGATCTAAGAGATCCCATTAGTAATCCATGATATACTATATTATCAAAACAAAGGTTATATGCCATGAAAGTTGGTAGATATAGATTGATTTAACCATGCTTTAAGGGGGGTTATGTAATACAACACCACAACTTTGGGGGCTGTATATCAATGAATGAATACAAACAAAAATGAGGCCTCATATTCCCCTTCATTAAAATGTTGAAATGTTTCTATGTTGATATCATAAAGAAGATGGAGATCCAAATCAAGAATAAACACCTTAAACCCCAAGGAGATATCCTTTTTAAAAATGCATGAGCTGAAAGCTAGGAAGAATATCCTTATAAAGTATGAAAATATTTAAGTAAGAAATGTATCATTATAAATGGAAACAATTGTAAAGGGATCCTTATCATAGATACATAGCTATCAAAGAGGCAAAGTCATACATACCTTTTAAGGCATCTGTTCCAACACTTCGTATTTGGATCTCTTGCACCATGAGTGACCTTCTACTAAGGGCATCTATAACCTTGTTTTCTTGTCCCTTCTTGTGTTTGATGGTGAAGGTATAAGCCTACAAATACTCCACCCATTTCATATGACTATGGTTCAACTTGTCTTGGCTATTCAAGAAACTAAGTGCACGATTGTTAGTGAACACTATGAACTCCTTTGGCAATAAGTAGTGTCTCCATTTCTTGAGGGATTGAACAATGGCATAGAGTTCAAGGTCATATGAACAATAATTTCTCTTGGCCTCACTCAACTTATCACTGAAGAAGGCCACTTGTCTCCCTTCTTGACTCAAGACCACACCTATTTCTTGACTACTTGCATCACACTCAATAGTAAACACTTTGTTAAAATTAGGTAGAGTATTGGCTATTAAGATACCCTCCTTTTCAAATATTCAAAGCCTTAATTTGCTTCATTAGTCCATTGGAAACTACCTCTCTTATCTCCTTTAATAGTATCAATGATAGGTGCACAAACATGACTGAAATTTTTGGTGAATTTTCTATAAAATCTTGCAAGATCATGGAAGCTCCTTACCTTTTTTTATATTCTAGGTGTTGGCCAACTAAGGATGGCTTCAACTTTGGAAGGATCCATCTTCAAACTACCTTTTTCTATGACAAAGCCAAGATACATCAATTCTTCTTTCTTAAACTCACACTTTTGAAGATTGATCATCAATTGCTCCTCATGTAGCCTTCTTAGAACCATGTCAAGATGCTTCAAATGCTCCTCTTTAGAACTACTAAACACAAGGATATCATCCAAATAGACAAAAAAAAACTTTCCAATAAAAGGTTTCAATACCTCATTCATTAACCTTGAATGAATGTGCTAGGGGTGTTGGAGAGCCCAAAAGGCATCACCATCCACTCATATAGACCCTCATTGGTCTTAAAAGAAGTCTTCCATTCATCCACTCTTCAAGTCAATCTTGGAAAATTAGTAAGCACCCCCTAGACAATCCATTAGGTCTTCCAATCTAGGTATTAGGAATCTATACCTAATAGTGATCTTATTTATATCCCTAGAGCCAGTGCACATTCTCTAATCACCATTTTTCTTAGGGGCTAACACAGTAGGTATGGCACATGAGCCTAGGATTTTTCTAATGAGGCCTTTCTTCAATAGTTCTTGTACTTGTTTTCTAATTTCTTCATATTGGGCAGGCGTCATTTTATAAGCATCCTTATTAGGTAATGTAACACCATGGATCAAGTCTATTTGGTTATTGATATCTTTGATTGGAGGAAAGTAATTTGGTAATTCATCAACTACAATGCCCTTATATCTCTCCAACAAAGTTGGACATCACTAGGCATAGCGTCTAACTTGTTTGAGGACAAAACTGATCTGCACTTAGGTCTAATAATCAGAGAAAATCCTTGCCCCCCCTTCATCCTTAAAGGTCTTCAAAAAATCCTTTTCTCTTACCATCATAACACTAGATCCAATCTTCCTATCAAGTCCTTCATCCTATAGAGGTGTCAAAGTGAAAGAAGTGTCATCTTTCTTTATTACATACACATTTTTGTGGCCATCACACTTATCGTTTCTATCATATTTCCAAGGCCTTCCTAGTAGAAAATGACAAGCATCCATAGGGATGATGTCACAAAGGATGTTGTCCTTATAACCCCCAATGTTGACCTCCACCCAAACCTACTCATTCATCAAGATTTGTTAACCCTTACTTATTCAATACACCTTATAGGGTGTGGGATGGGGGATTATTTTCATTTTTAATTTCTCAACCATTTCTAAAGATACTAAATTATCAGTAGATCCTGAATCTACAATCACCTTGCATACTTTACCATGTGACTTGCAGGTGGTCCGGAACAAAGCCTTCCTTTGTGGTGGTTCCTTGGTACTAGGTAATTTGAGGAGGGTCCTTAAAATCATAAAATTTTCACCAATCTTGGGAGCAACATGTTGAGAGGGCAATCTCACACATTGGCAATCTTCCTCTTGTACCATTTGATTCCTACTCTCACCTCCATAGTTGCTTGAGGTTTATTTGTTTGGGCACTTGAAGGTTGGATGGCCGAATTGGTTGCAACTATAGCACCTCCCTGAGAATTCATTGGAGCCTCTTCCTTGACCATTGAATCTCCCCCTTCCATTTGGTCTTCTACCTCTAAAGCTACCTCTGCCACTTGCCTCATTTCTTTGTTCATGGTGACTACTTGACTCACCTTGCTATCCTTGGGACTTCCCCCTTGCTCCATAGTTACCTTGGCTGCTAGAACTCCTTCCTCTTCCTCTTCCATGGTGTTCTTTCTTCCTCTTCAACTTCTCCTCTTCTCTACAAGCCAGTCAAGTACCCTAGGAGTGGTTAGGCTCATCTCATCTTGAATATTGAATCTCAAGTCATTCAAGTACCTGACTACCTTCTCATTCTCATTCTCCACATGACCAGACCTTATACTAAGCTTACAGAATTCCTCAGGATATGTTGTAACATCCAAATCTTTTTGCTTCAAGTTCTACAACTTCCTAAACACTTGTATTGCATTGTCTAGAGGTAGGAATTGTGCCTTCAACTTGGACACCATCCGGTCCCATGAGTTTATCATAGATTTTTTATTCTTCGCCCTCTCTCCTTGGGTGTAATTCCATTGTGTCAAGGCAGATGCCTTCAACTTGGTCTTGGTAAACTTGACCTTCTTGTCCTTTTCTATCTCTTTGTACTCAAAGTAATTGTTTAGAGAATCCACCCACTCTATCACTTCTTCAGCTTCCATCTTCCTCCCATACATAGGTAGGTTCATTTTCACATCAGAGATTTCTCCCCTCACAATCTTCAAAGCATTCAAAATTCTTCTCTCTTCAGGAGCCATCTCTTCTTCTTGAGGACTTTGAGGAGGGTTTCCATCTTCACCCTCTTCCTCTTCTTCAGGGTCACTCTCTTCTTTACTTCCCCTATTCCTTCTCTCTCTGGCCTTTAATGCTTCCACCTCTTCTCTTAGGGATTTCAATTCCCTAGTCACTGCTGACCTAGCCTTTGGAGGCATCTTCTCTTCACAATTTCAACCGCTTCTCTTCACAATTTCCAACTTTCTTCTACCCAATTAGAACCTTTTCTCTAATAACGCTTTGATGCAAATGAATCCAAACTGATGGAATGCAGTAAAAACATCCTTAAATGAAAGTTCCCAAAGTGCCAAGGGAAGACCTTTCTTCCAACTCACCAACTCCTTCACTTGGCTTCTTGTTCCTAGCTTAGTTTACACAAAACTTGGTTTAAACTTACCGAATGATTCAAAAACCCTTGGGCGGTCTTCTAAAAGGATTTTTGGCACTAAGAACCCCTATATTATGCATTTTTATAAACCCCATGACATCTTCCTATGTGGGTTGCTTCACAATAGGCCTATACTCCTAATAGCCCTACTTAAAGGGATTTTCCCACCTAGCTTATTGCACGGACTATTTCAACACAAACTAAGGGAATTTATGAGTACCCTTTTGGATCCTTTACAACATAATTCAAGAGTTTCAAGGGTTACTTCATAATGTTTAGCTCTGTTTTAGACTAATAGACTAACAATTAGGGTTAATTAGGCCTATTTTACAAAGCATATGTTAGAAATAAAGCTTCTACACTCCAAACACCACTTCTACTGGTGGGTTAATATCAAAAACAAGGAAATTTTACTATTTTTAGCATTTTTTTCTACTGTTTGGGTGTTACATTCCAAACTGTTATACCTACCTACACTTATTTGGCCTAACACATAGAGATGTTAGGTGTTCATTGCTCCAAAAGTGCATCAAACTTGGATCCCTACAAAAATGTTGAAAAACCCATTTGGAGAATCCCTATTCCTACCATTCCACCAAATCTGGTGATCTTTTCACAATAGAATGGTGAGAGATTTACATTTCTCTGAGAAAACCCTTGAAACTAGGGTTTTTTGACAAATTTTGGAAAAATGCCTACAAAATACTCAAATCTTATTGGAATCTTATAAAATTTGTATCAACAAAAATTTAATTCAATAATCTTTCAAATGCAATTGGTATCGGGTAATGATTCAACCATACAAAGGAGCACCAAACATTTTTGCAGCAACGTACACAGAAATTGCAAGAAACAAAGCTTCAATTTTTATTTTTTTCTTCTTCTCTTCAACAAAAAAACCATCAAAAACCATGCCTCAATCAAAATTAGGCTTTTTTAACATTTATCCACCAATTCCCAATGGTCCCTAACTAATTTTCAAAAAGGTGAACCTTGGTTACAAAAATGCTCATTATGAATAGCAATTTGACAAAAGTGGCATAGCAACTTTTGCAAGATTTTGATAACTTTGTCCAAACTTAATGAAATGACCCAAAATCATTTCCCATCATATTTCACAACTTATCACAATCTAACCACATCATGTGACAATATTTGTCCATATAGGACCTAGTGAGCTATAGGACTACTTAATTGAATTACATGACTACTCAAATGAATGTAAAACATTAAAAATGATCCATTGGACCTTATTTAAACCATAGACATAAACCAAAACCTGGAACACTCCAATTTTTCCTAATGGAGGCATAACAACCATTGAGTGCCATTGGTGCCCCTATACCACAAAGAAATGGGAGGATCCTTGTCTAAGGACACCATTTTTTGCAAAGGGAAAGAGATCTTAAAACAAAGATGCACTCAAGTAAAGGAAAATATATCCTCAAACAACAATACATGCCTCAAAAGAAGTTATCCATGCCCCCCAATGTATAGGCAAAGACAGCCAAACTATATACTATTATGTTGTTGACCCTAGAAAAGGAATGGTTGCACTTGAGATTGTACCACCATGAATGACAATGATCCCCCATATAGAGCTAAAAATATCACATAGTGAGGAGAAACATAATAGAAGTATGTGTTATTTAGAAGGGACGGGTCAAAGATCCAACTCATTGTCACTTATCATTTGAATGATGCCAAATATGATAAGTTATTATATTTGAGATTCTAAGGCTTGACATTCATTAGTAGAATGGCCATGCATTTGACAATACACACAAAAAGAAAGATTTTATTGATTATGCACTAATGATTTTTCTTTCATTTTGACAAAGGGGGAGTAAGCAAGTTGGATTTAAGAAGCAGTAATGAAATTCTCTCTTGTATAGATGAAAAGTTAGGAGCAAGAATCAATCCTTTCTCTTCATAAGAAGAATACATAGATATATTAGATAATAGATGGTATGTAGATAAAGGAGGAGATTGGAAACCTAAACCCTCTTTAAAAAAAGTGTGATATAGGTTTCACATGAACCTCAATACTTTGTTCCATACATCCTAAACCATGTCCATGTTTAGACGGGATATTAAACTCCATAGTGTTTTTCTAAATCAAATTTAGGATCCTTATAGGGTGTTAAAATGTCAGGATAAGAGGGTTAAATCTTAGATTTAATTGGACTTTACAAGTAGAAGTATAAAGATATCCAATCATCAACAAGACGTGTGCCAAAAGAAGAGGTTGGAATGGATTTAGGAGTAGCTTGGACAAATGAAACACAAGGCTCCTTCAAGGCTTTAGATTTGTATTCAAAGACTTTGTATTCTCCACAAGATGAGGGTTTAAATTTTAATGAACCCTATTCATCTCCTAATAAAGCAACATTGATAGGAGTCTAACTATGATCCTAACTCTAACCTTACCCCCAATTTCTCGAGCCTAATTCTAACCCTTAACCTAACATTAACCTTAACCTTAATGCCAACCCTAACCCTAACAAAGAAGACATATCAATGATAAAATCAAATCTATTCATTTTTTTAAGGGGTAAATGCTTTTTACTCAGAGCAATGAACTGGTGGGATTTGAACCTTTCTGGCAAGAACAACAACACAACATGCCACTATTGGCTATAATATTTTTATTTTTTTTCAAGAGTAAATGCTTTTAATCCGGAGCTATGAACCAGTGGGATTTGAACCTTGATGGCAAGAACAACAACACAACAACTTAACCATCACAACATGCCACTATGGGCAAATCAAATCTATTCATTATAATCTATTTCATAAGTTAATTATTTTATTATATTGTTAAAAAACCATATTGTACAATGAAGGATTCAAGGATTTATGAGGACGATTTCAATGTTGATCTATGTTTACTATGACATATTATAAATTATTATCACTATCTTTTTAATTTGTACCTTCTAATATATTAGTTAATGTATATCTTACTATCAATATAACCATTTCACCTTCTTTTAATGGAAGTACCAGTAATTACAGATAATTGAACAAATATTTTTTGAAGTACAAGTACTAATAACAAACCAAATATAAGTACGCCATAAACTTAACGACGTGCTATTTTGTTTCGTCCGTTTCTAAGTAAGGGGACCGAATTACGATGGTTTCTCACAGCGGTCGAAAAGCCGGTATCTGTATTTTTCTTAAAGGTTGCGGTCGATAGAATCTGGGCAGCCAATTCATAGACTGAAATTAAACTTATTTCTTATTTGAATTATCTTGCTGCAAAAAAAGACGACGCTTGCACGAGCGCTTCCTATAGAAAAAATTATATAAAAGTAATATGAATGAAATCCAAAAGTCTCAATATTACGTGAGCGTTACAGTCCACATTCAATAATCTAAAAAAATCAATTATATCTGAATACTTAAAAAATATTTGAGGGTTAGATCTTTTAGTAACTTTGACCAAATGGAAACCTTTAGATGTGGTAATTTAGTTAAAGCCAGTTAGATTTTCAGATGATTTTGACAGAATAGTTATGTCACCTTAATCAAAAGAGTTGTGACGAAGATAATATTCAAAGATTTTGAACAGTGTTTATCAACTCCTCTGCACTAGAGTATATAAATATTATTGACTTTTTGTTGATTTTAATTTAACGAAAGTGAAAAATACAACTCACCAGCTACCTAGAACTTAAGTACACTTACTCATGATTTTATAATTAACTTTAAAGTAGATATTCTCATTTTGTTTAATCAATTGAATCAACAAAGAATTAAATAAATTTTATCTCAGATGATGAGGTAGATGTTTTCCATCAATCTGTGGACAATATCACATAGCTCAATATCTCCAGTCCATACAGAAAATAGATTTTCTTACAGCTGTATTCACAATTACAGAGTCCAATAAGGCCTACCCATCTCATCCACCTGTTCAGGTTGTCTGAATATTAAGAAGTTCTGAATTGACTCAAGTTTTACCATACAGAGCTTCAATTCTGGTAAACAAAAGTCAAGACGGTCATATTGAAATGAATAGAGCTAAAAAGTTCAATCTTTCTTAGTTCTTGAGGCCAAGATGTTCTTTCTTTTTCTGGCTGGCTCCATTTCTATTTGGGAAGATTGATATATATAGAAGAGGATTGTGCAACACCAAATGACACAGTCTGAAAGTTGGGATGTGCAATATGCCCATGCATCGAAGCTCCTACGGCATTAATTGAACCATTTGGCCATGAACATCCTCTGCTGCCTTTTGAAGATCTATAATTTCTGCACCCACTTGGACATGATCCAGTCACTGGACCTCTGGGCATCGACTGAAATACCGTTAGAATTACTTCACCTTGTTCTTCCAGAGGCCTTCCAGCCTTGGATGTTTGCAATGGAATAAATAATACAATCACTGATACTGTTGATAATATCATACACCAATTCTTCATCCTTCTATGCTTAAATTGAAACTTGATTATATTATATAATGCTTACAAGCTTTCAACTGAATCCCAATAAATGCTAATTTGCCTCCACTGCAATAGTTTCAGTCTCTCCTTCACAATCCTTTTACCAACAGGCGTGTTTCTGATTTGAGAGCTATTCGAAAGCTCTCGAGGAGAGAAAACACGATCTCTGTTGAAATTGAATGAACAGCCCTATCTCGTGCTTCACTTTATATAACAACTAAAATTAGAGAGTTTTGACGGATTCCATTGTGCGATGTGCATTGTTTCTTCTTTCCAAGAAGCGACCAAGTCAGTTTATCGCATTATTTTATCTTGCTAAACGCGTCGCTGTCTATTATGTCAAGATGAAGATATTCAATGAAAGGCACATTGACTTTTAAAGGACTGTTATTTCTTTACAAGTGGATTCACTTCTAAAACCAAAAACCAAAAATAATTATATATGGCATTCCACATGGATGAATGACGTGGAAATTAGGCGGTCGCAATTTTGTTCCATGGGCACGATCATAGATAAGTAAAAAAGGACATTCTTTGATTGCAAATCAAAAACGTATTAAATGAGGAATGAGCCTATTTTGTCATAAGATGTGTGAATTAAGTTAAAGCATGGTAGATTATTAGGGTCAATAAGGAGGGTTTTGTAAGGAGAATAAAATTATCAGAGTAGTTGAGAAGATTTGTTGTTTGGTCTAGAATATTGTAATGGTTTAATTTAATATTTTCATTGGTGGCAAATGGTATGGTTAGGAATAAAAAGATGTCTTCTATTATATTTTATTTGTTAATCAATTTTAAGAGATGGAAAATCAATTTCTTTCTCAAAAGGATATCCAAGAGAAATATCTTTTTCAATTATGAGGATCATCATATCTTGTCTATACAAGAATATCCTCAAAGTTTTGATTTCTATTTATTTAACAGAGGGTCTATAATGAATGTGCTTGATTGTTGTTTCATAGATAGATTGTACATAATATTGTTTCTTTCTCTTTCAAGAGATATCTACACTCATATAGAAATTCTTGAATCTTGATTGTAGACGCATACTCTAATTAGCAAGATATGATGATGCAACATGAGAAAAAACTTCTAATTTAACCATTGGCTACACTTAATCTATCCATAGAAAGCAAAAGGGGGGTAAAGAGAAGAAGGAAAAGAAAATGGCAAAACAATGAGAACAGAATAGGAAAACAAGGCTACTAATTTAAGAGACAACTATTATATTAATATGATTTTCCTACAAACACGAGAGAATTAATTCATTCATATCAATCTTAGCTCACCATGAAGCAAGAATGGTGCAAGAATTAGACGAAATAAGATGAAAAATGATATTACCTTAAAATAAAAGAGGTCATGCGATAGTCTCCAAATTACATACATAAGTTGTGACCAAAAACTACTTTAATATACATATATTGAATTTCATAAATGATTTTTTATGAAGAATTAATTAGTTGAGATGCAATTATTATCCTTAGATAAACTACACAAACGAATCCTACAGCAATTTACTTATACAAGAAAAGTCAAATTTTCAAGTTCACAAGCCCAACTGCAATGTAGATTATTGCCACTAGAAAATGGGCAATAATTTTATATTTACAATACAGTTTCATTATACAAGATGTTACAAACACATTATTTAAAATTTCCTCTATGTTTGATGGTGGGATTTATGACCAAAATTCTTTAAAAAAAATTATCAAGAGAACAATTTTGAATAAAATGTTTAACATTTTGTAGGATCCTCATGTATGTAGCCACACATTAATAGAAATAATTGGCATGTATGAAATCAAAAATGTATTTAATCAAGAATGAGCTTAATTTATCATAAGAGTAACTAATGTGTGAATTAAGTTAAACCATGGTAGATTATTAGGGTCAATATGGAGGCAGGTCTTTAGTAAGGACTCAATTTGGGAGAATAAAATTATCATCAAATTAATTGAAAAATAGTATAAATCAATTCATAAAGTTGTTGAGAAGATTTGAAAGTTTTTGTAGAACATCATCAAGGGATTTAATCCAAACTTTTCAATGGTGGGAAATGCTATGGTTAGAAAAAAGATTCTTTTTATCACCATCTCGTTCACATTATAGAGAGTTCACCAATTGATATGTATGAAAATGAGATCATCCATCTATAAATGCAAAATAAGATAGTAATCCATTAGTAATCCATGTTATACTATATCATCAGACAACAATACTTGCCTCAAAAGAAGTTATTTATATCCCCCAATGTATAGGCAAGGACAACCAAGCTATATATTATTATGTTGTTGACCCTAGAAAAGGAATGGTTGCACTTGAGATTGTATCACCATGAATGTCAATGTACAACTCACATTAGTAATCCATGTTTTACTATATCATCAGACAACAATAAATGCCTCAAAAGAAGTTATTTATATCCCCCAATGTATAGGCAAGGACAACCAAGCTATATACTATTATGTTGTTGACCCTAGAAAAGGAATGGTTGCACTTGAGATTGTACCACCATGAATGACAATGATCCCCCATATAGAGCTAAAAATGTCACATATTGAGGAGAAACATAATAGAAGTATGTGTTATTTAGAAGGCATTGTCACTTGTCATTTGAATGATGCCAAATATGATAAGTTATTGTATTTGAGATTCTAAGGCTTGGCATTCATTAGTAGAATGGCCATTCATTTGATGATACACATAGAAAGAAAGATTTTCTTGATTATGCTAATGATTTTTCTTTCATTTTGACAAAGGGAGAGTAAGCAAGTTGGATTTAAGAAGCACTAGTAAAATTCTCTCTTGTATACATGAAAAGTTAGGAGCAAGAATCAATCCTTTCTCTTTATAAGAAGAATACATAGATATATTAGATAATAGATGGTATGTAATAAAGGAGGAGGTTGGAAACCTAAACCCTCTTTAAAAAAAGTGTGCTATAGGTTTCACATGAACCTCATTACTTTGTTCCATACATCCTAAACTATGTCCATGTTTATAAAGGATATTAAAATAGTCTTCATAATGTTTTTCTAAATCAAATCTAGGATCCCTATTGGGTGTTAATATGTCAGGATGAGAGGCTTAAATCTTAGATTTAATTGGACTTTACAAGTTGAAGAATAAAGATTTCCAATCATCAACAACACGTGTGCTAAAAGAAGAGGTTGGAATGGATTTAGGAGTAGCTTGGACAAAGGAAACACAAGGGTCCTTCAAGGCTTTAGATTTATATTTAAAGACTTTGTATTCTCCACAAGATGAGGGTTTAAATTTGTTGTGACCAAATCACACATCGCCCCATTTCAAATGGGGACCCCCACTTTTTTTAAGCATAGTTGTAAATATAGGTGTCCTACTTTAGTATAGTTTAGAGTTAGCGTCTTTTAAAATCAAAAAACCAAAAAAATCAAAAAATTATAAATACAAAAAAAACTAGAATTTCAATAAATCCAAAAAAAATAAAAAATTTCAAAAAATACAAAAAATACCAAAAAAAAATAAAAAATTTAAAAAAATTTAAAAAATTAAAAAAAAATTCAAATGTTAAAAAATTTGACCAAGGCAAGGTGATACGTCGTGCTTTGCTTTCAAATACATTGTGCATCGATGTCGCGTTGCTATCGCACAACGATGTCGCGTTGCTATCACATTGCACTTACTGCACTTAGTCGTCACACATTGCCTTTGTGCATTGCTGTCATGCACTCGTGGCACATTGCTATTGCTCTCACGCTTATCATAGATTTTTACATACGTAGCATGAAGCCCTTGCACTTACTCGATAGCGTTGCCCCTGTCATGCCTCGCGCATGTCACGCATTGAAAACTTAATTAATTAACAAAGATGATGTTGTGACGAACGAAAAATGAAGAAAAGAACAAGAAACGTCACGCAATGATGTCGTGAAATCAATGCGAACGCTTTATGAGCGCTATCCGCCACACTTGCATTGCGCGACGTATCCTCACGTCGCGTTCAACATGATGACTCAAGGAGTTGGAAAAGAGACATTTAATGGAACGCATTTTGTGTTTAAGTTCGATGAAGCTCGACAGTGATTAATTGAAAGACATTTGATAAGACGGCTAACTTCGTAGCGATGATACGCTTGGCAAATCGAAAAACAAAAGGAGAGCATTCTACGAGGAAAGTCGCACACATGGGAGATATACAACGAAACCTATATGATAAACATTTAATCAATTCGATTCAAGAAGGCAAAATTCGAGATCAATGGGATTGAATTTAATAAGGTGCCCACCTTTACCAACCAGTTACAAGTGCAACGGGCATAGTTCGATGTCCTTCTAACAAAGATTAAAGGCGATTATTCAATGTATGTTGCAAGACATTTATAATGACGCCCCAAATGCATTTAATGGAGGCAGCGATCAGATCCCGTCAACTCCCAACGAGGCAATATTTGCAAATCAATAACTAAAGCGATGATTTTAAATGTGACTCATTTAATAACATCGCCCAAGATGTGATGAGTTATCGATTGTTATAGCTACAAATTGATCAATTTGTGACCGATTTGCCTTTAATTAGCTATGATTGACTTGCATACAGCCAATATATACATCAGCGATTCTGAGATTAATTACAAAGAACAACAGCGAATTGTCTTACTCAGCAACAAAGTCACAAAGCAACGCGAATCTGATTTTTGATATAGGAAAGTTCACCTTGGACATCAGCGATTGGAATCTGATTAAGTGTGGAAGCCAATCAATCTCAGACATTAGCGATCTCATCTCAGACATAAGCATTCAGCGATTTCAATCCACAGGAAACGATTCCATTTCAATATCACCAAATTGATAATAGCGACATTCTAAATTGACATGATCGGAAGTTTGGTGATCAGTCAGTTTTGATCAATTGTCCATGATCGCATTATTATCAGGGTATGGCGAATTGATGGCGATTTCATCCTAAGACGACTAAGCCACATTGTAACAGTCGCCTTTGATCAAGTAATTTGCGTTGACATGGTACCCACAGCGACCACATTTTGATCAACGACAGCCTACTATATTCAGTAATCTTCAAGTTCTAAGAGGCATCAGAGTATACAAGTTTACACACTGAATTCAACATTAAGAGGTAGCCGTTCTGAATTTTCATCAGCGATTTGTGTTTTCATTCATTCCAAGTTCGCAATCATTGCAGCGAAATACATTGTTATCTTGGCATTAATTTCAATAGCGATTTTGATCCAAACAACATATCGAAAAGAGATTATCTAGAAACTTTGAAAGTTGGTGAACTTGTCACATCGAGTTCATGTAAAGGAGACGACACTATTTTGACAGCCAATTTACGTCTATTTTGATTATTTTGTTTCACTCACAGGTTGGAGATCGATTCACTTGGTTATTTGATTACTGACAGAAATCAGATTATGGCTCATGGTGACTTGGTTTTGACTTATTCGATCATTGCATTGTCCTGATTGTAACGTCTTCATCTTAGAATTTTCGAAGAATAGTTGTTAACTTTAGATGATTATGTTCGATCAATGGTTGAAGGCGTGATTTTTAAAATTACAAGATTTTCGTTAAGTTTTCATGCCTAGATAATCGATTACATGTTTGCAAACAAACACCATTACGTGATGCTACCTTAAACAATTCTCGCAGGTGCATAATGGTAGGTTCGCGGCAGGCACTTATTAAGGAGGACTCAAAGAGTGTCATCGTCGAGTCAAGGATCATGTCACATTGGGGTAGCGCAAGTGACATGATCCTTGGAAGGATCGACATGAAGAAATTTCAAGGCATGCTTTACACCACCAAACCAACAGAACCCATGAGAGTGATGATAGAGAGTAGTATCATCAAGGTAGTCAGCTCCCCTTTAGCGGCACAGTGCAACGAGCTCACTGTTGAATGCACGAGACACCATGATCCCAATATAAGAGTGATTATCACACCAGATGGAGGCAAATTGAGTCATAACAGATAAGCGGAAACAACATGTTCCACAAGACAAAGTAGCATCACCCAAACAGTCAATGACAATGCAGGTAGCGACACATATGTGGACATTGAAGACGATGATGAGCAAGATGTGACATATCCTCCATGAGAAGAGCAACAAATGAAAGAGATACAGATTGTTGAAGAAAGTGATCGTCAAGTTGCAAGATCACGCAAAGAGAAGAAGGATCGATGCACTTCAAGGCACGATAAGGATCATGTATAGGTGACGACAGGGTCTAATGCAAGCAATCAACGTGACAAATAACCATCAACATCAAAGCAAAAGATAAGCATCAGCATCATGCACTCAAGAAGAATTTTCACAATCTTGAATTTCCTTCAGAAATCCAAGAATCATTGCCAGTATAGCCAGGTGAAAGCTCGCAAATGCAGGTGATTGTGAATGCAGGTGATCAAGACACGTGATTGTTTCAGAAGAGTTAATCAAAGTTAGAAGATCGACATGAGTGGAGTTGTCATCACTTCAAGCACTCGCAAATGTTGAGCATCAAGAGATGTGCCTTATGCAGTTGCACACTTGCGATGAGTTACGAAGATCAAACAAGCTAAGGTGGTGCCCAGTTGTCATTATATCCAATCACATTATTTCACGAGAAGGCATCGAGATTCGATGAACCTAACAAAGGAGATAACCACCACATGGGTATGAAGATCAAAGTACCTACCCTCATCATCTATTGGTTGAATTTTCTAAGAAGGACATGTGTGCTATCAAATATAAATATATCATTGGTCAAGCATTAAGTGCTTTGTAATGGGTTCAACAAACCCTAATTAGGTTTTTTATCTTGTAATCTTGGTCATTGATCTCAAATTGCTCTGAGCCACTTAATGTAAGGAGAGCACTATATAAAGCCTCACTTCTTCATTTGTAAGGCTAATAGTTAATAGTCAATAGAGTGAATAGTCAATAGATAGTAGTCAACAGACATTAGATAGATAGCATTTTAAAGTAGAGTAGAAAGAGAAGGCAAAGATTGCTGCCAAGACATTGTTGGAAGAAGCATGTAAACTTCATTGAAGATATGGTGAATTCTATATGTTAATTCAACAATTTGCATGGTCTCTATACTTCTCAATTTGATTTCATGTTATTTAGATGAATGGAAGAACTTTTGTGTCATCAATGGTGAAATTTGCATATCCATACTACTAACATTTTTTCGATGGTAAAGTGTCTCGCGTGGTCAACTGGATTCATATTAGCCCATACTTAACTTCAATTATCACTTCTTCATTGATATGCATCAAAATGATGGTGTCTATGCTTGCGGCGGTGATTTGGAAATCATAAAGCTATCCTTAGAAGATCACACTAGCCTTGTGGAGATGTTCGATGCATGTTGAAGCAAGACTTTGTTAGAGTTTCATCAAAGATCATCTATTGCTCTTACATTCTTAGAGTTAGACTAGATCTCTCTTCAACCCTTATCCTTTTTTCTTTTTTTTTAATAAAATCAAGTAAATTCAATGTTCTAGCATCATTCAAGCATTCAAGTGTTCAACATAAGTCCCCTTGCAGGTACAAAAAATCACATCATACACCATTGAAGCTATCTGACACGTTAAGACCTAACATAAAAGAACCTTGGAGTCATCTCAAGTGATCCTCCACGGATCTTCAGCATTTGAGAGTCTTTTTATCAAGAGAGGATAGAGTACCATTGGTATTTTATTATGTGTTCGATAGTGCATCAAAACACCATCAACAAAATTCTAATGAGCCCTATTCATCTCCTAATAAAGCATCATTGATAGGAGTCTAACTATGATCCTAACTCTAACCTTATCCCCAATTTCTCAAACCTAATTCTAACCCTTAACCTAACATTAACCTTAACCTTAATACCAGCCCTAACCCTAACAAGGAAAACATATGAATGATCAGATCAAATCTATTCATTATAATCTATTTCATAAGTTAATTATTTGTTAAAAAATTATATTGTAAAGTGAAGGATCCACGGTGACTTATGAGGATGATCTTAGTGTTGATCTATTTTTACTATGACATACTATAAATTATTATCACTATCTTTTAACCTTGTACCCTTCAATATATTAATTAATGTATATCTTAATATCGATGTAACCATTGCACCTTCTTCTAATGCAAGTACTAGCAATAACTAAATGTTTGTAAACAAAAATTCAATTTTAAAACAAGTTGACATGCAAATGACAAGTAAATAGATGAAATATGCCATCTTTGGTTTTTGTGGAGGTGTTATTTAATTACTCCAAATAAAATTGAACCCTCGCCACTTGTCTCCAACTATATGAAACCATTACATTCAAATGATAGTGGAAGAGTGCCATACTTAAACAACTCTATTATTATCCATAGTTTTGAAACTATTATATACTACTAATATTATTGAAATCATCAGATTTCCTTCTATTATAAGATATCTCTCAGCATAATTTACCTATATTTTTTAAATATAGATATACTAAAATTGAACAAATATTTTCTTAAATAAAGTACTAATAACAAACCAAATATAAGTACGCCATAAACTTAACGACGTGCTATTTTGTTTCGTCCGTTTCTACCAAAGAAAACGTACAGCTGACCGAATTACGATGGTTTCTCACAGCGGTCGAAAAGCTGGTATTTCAATTTTTCTTAAAGGTTGCGGTCGATAGAATCTGGGCAGCCAATTCATAGACTGAAATTAAACTTATTTCTTATTTGAATTATCTTGCTGCAAAACATGACGACATTTGCGCGAACGCTTCATAAATTATTATGCATTAAATCCAAAAGCCTCAATATTACGTGAGCGTTACACTCCACATTCAATAAACTTAAAAAATCAATAATATCTGAATACTTAAAAAAAAAATTGAAGGTTTGATCTTTTAGTAACTTTGACCAAATAGAACCCTTTATGTGTGGTAATTTAGTTAAAGCCAGTCAGATTTTCAGATGATTTTGACAGAATAGTTATGTCACCTTAATCAAAAGAACTATGACGAAGATAATTATCAGGACTTAGCCAAAAGAAACTTCTGACATAAATAAACAAGAAAAGAAAAACTCATGACCTCTGATTTTGAACAGTGTTTATCAACTCCTCTGCACTAGTGTATATAAATATTATTGACTTTTTGTTGATTTTATTTTCACGAAAGTAAAAAATTCAACTCACCAGCTACCTAAAACTTAAGTACACTTACACATCATTTTATAATGAACTTAAAAGTAGATATTCTCATTTTGTTTAATCAATTGAATCAACAAAGAATTAAATAAATTTTATTTCAGATGATGAGCTAGATGTTTTCTTTAAGAGGCATCATCGACCATAATTTGTTAGAACGTACAAGTGGAGCAAATCAGATACAAGAGGAAGTTATATAGCTAGAAGGGTTTTTGCAATTCAAAGTAGACCATTCATGATGAAGACAAAGGTGAGGTAGATAGATGGAGCACTTTAGATTGGGTACAGAACTTCAATTCAATTTCCGTAATGCTACTGTTGATTGGGCAGCTAAAGAGAGTATAGAGGAAGTAATATGTTTCCTATGTTTCTTTATCTCCTCTCGAAGAATTTGAAATCCATTGAAGAAGGCTCCAATTACAGAGTCCAATAACGCCTACCCATCGCATCCACCTGTTCAGGTTGTCTGATTTTAATGAAGTTCTGAATTGACTCAAGTTTTACCATACAGAGCTTCAATTCTGGTAAAGTAAAGTCAAGAAGGCCATGACAAATCTTCTATTGAAATGAATAGAGTTAAAAAGTTTAATCTTTCTTAGTTCCTGAGGCCAAGATGTTAATTCTTTTTCTGGCTGGCTGCATTTCTATTTGGGAAGATTGATATACAGAAAATGATTGTGCAACACCAAATGACACAGTGTGAAAGTTGGGATGTGCAATATGCCCATGCATCGAAGCTCCTGCTGCATTAATTGAACCATTTGGGCATGAACATCCTGTGCTGCCTTTTGAAGATTTATAATTTCTGCACCCACTTGGACATGATCCGGTCACTGGACCTCTGGGCATCGACTGAAATACCATTAGAACTTCACCTTGTTCTTCCAGAGGCCTTGCTGCCTTGGATGTTTGCAATGGAATAGATAATACAATCACTGATACTGTTGCCAATAGCATACACCAATTCCTCATCCTCCTAGATGCTTAAATTGAATCTTGACTATATCATATAATGCTTACAAGTTTTCCACTGAATCACACTAAATGCTAATTTGCCTCCACTGCAATAGTCTCAGTCTCTCCTTCACAATCTTTTACCAACACAGGCGTGTTTCTGATTTGAGAGCTATTCGAAAGCTCTCGAGGAGAGAAAACACGATCTGTGTGAAATGCTCCTGGGAAATTGAATGAGCATCCCTGTCTCGTGATTCAGTTTATATAACAACATTGAAAGTAGAGAGTTTTGACGGACTCCACTGTGCGATGAGCATTGTTTCTTCTTTCCAAGAAACGACCAAATCAGTTTATTGCATTATTTTATCTTGCTAAACGCGTCGCTGTCTATTATGTCAAGATGAAGATATTCAACGAAAGGCACATTGACTTTTAAAGGAACGGTATTTCTTTACGAGTGGATTCACTTCTAAAACCAAAAACCAAAAATAATTATATATGGCATTCCACATGGATGAATAATGTGGAAATTAGCCGGTCGCAATTTGGTTCCATGGGTACGATCATAGATAAGTTAAAAAAACACATTTTCTGATTGCAAATCAAAACCGTATATAATGAGTAACTGATGTGTGAATTAAGTTAAAGTATGGTAGATTATTCGGGTCAATAAGGAAGTCTTTATAGGGATTCAATTGGGAGAATGAAATTATTATCAAATTAATTTAAAATTAATAAAAATTAATTCATAGAGTAGTTGAGAAGATTTGAGGCTTGGTGTAGAACATTGTTAAAGGTTTTAATTCAATATTTGCATTGGTGGCAAATGGTATGGCTAGGAGAAAGATGTCTTTCATTATCATTTTATTTGTTCATCAATTTTAAGAGATAGAAGATCAATTCTTTTTCGAAAGGATATCCAACAAAAATATCCATCCCAATTATGAGGATCATATCTTGGCTATATAAGAGTATCCTCTAAGTTTTAATTTGTATTTATTTAACAAAGGGCATATAATGAATGTGCTTAATTGTTGTTTCATAGATTGGTTTCACATAATACCATTTCTTTCTCTTTCAAGATATATCCACACTCATAAAAAAATTTGAATCTTGATTATAGACACATCCTCTTTACCAAGATATGATGATGAAACATGAGAAAAAAATCTAATCTAATTGTAGGCTACACCTAATCTATCCATAGAAAGCAAAAGGGGGGTAAAGAGAAGATGGAAAAGAAAATGGCAAAATGATGACAACAGAATAGGAAAATGAGGCTATTAATTAAAGAGACAACTATTAGATTGATATGACTTATCTACACACACAAGAGAAATAATTCACTCATATCAATCTTAGCTCACCATGAAGCAAGAATTAGAGGAAATAAGATGAAAAATTATATTATCTTAAAAAAAAAGAACTCGGAACAACCTCCAAATTACATGCATAAGTTATGACCAAAAACTACATTGATATACATATATCAAAGTTCATAAATATTTTTTTCAAAGAATAAATTAGTTGAGATACAATGGTTATTCTTGGATAAACTAGACAAACAAATCCTCCAGCAATTTACTTATATAAGAGAAATCAAATTTTCAAGTTCATAAACCCAACTCCAACCTAGATCATTGTCACTATAAAAGGGGCAATAATTCTATATTTACATATAATTCCATGATACGAGATGTTACAAAACATTCAGATTTCCTTTATGTTTGATGGTAGGATTTATGACTAAAATTCTTAATTTTTTAAATCAAGATGTTTACTTTGAATAAAATATTTAATATTTTTTAGGATTCTAATTTATCTTGAATAAAATATTTAATATTTTGTAGGATTCTCATGTATGCAAGCAGGCATTAATAGAAAGAATTAGCATATATGAAACTATGAATGTATTTAATGAAGAATGAGCCTAATTTATCATAAGAGTAATTAATGTGTGAATTAAGTTAAAGCATGGTAGATTATTAGGGTCAATATGGAGGCCTTTAATAAGAATTCAATTTGTGAATTGAAAAATATTATAAATCAATTCATAAAGTAGTTGAGAAGATTTGAGGGTTGTAGAACATCATCAAGAGATTTACAAACTTTTCAGTGGTAGGAAATGGCATGGTTAGGAAAAAGATTTATTTTATCACCATCTTATTTGCAATTCAAAGGGTTCGCCATTTGATATGCATGAAAACGTGATCTTACATTTATAAATGTAAACAAAGATTTCAAATCGTCATAACATAACATTGAATCACGAATTAAATTTAGCTACAATCTTGATAGGAAATGAACAAGATGTTTTCCATCAATCCATGGATAAATATCAGAGAGTTCAACGTCTGCAATCTATAATTGCAATAGATTTTCTTGCAATTGTATAAGGAGTCCAATAAGACCTATCCATCGCATCCACATGTTCAAGTTGTCTGAATATTGTAAAGTTCTGAATTGACTCAAGATTTTTGCGATTTTGCCAGACAGGGCTTCAATTCTGGTAAACTAAAGTCAACATGGCCTTGATGAATCTTCTATTGAAATGAATGTAGTTAAAATGTTCAATCTTTCTTACTTCTGAGGCCAAGATATTCTTGCTTTTCCTGGCTAGCTTCATTGCTATTTGGGAAGGTGGATGCGACATCAAATGACACAGTGTAAAAGTTGGGATGTGCAATGTGCCCATGCATCGAAACTCCTGCTGCATTAATTGAACCATTTGGGCATGAACATCCCGTGCTGCCTTTGGAAGATCTATAATTTCTGCACCCACTTGGACATGATCCTGTCACTGGACCTCTGGGCATTGATTGTAATACCATTACACTTTCACCTTGCCTCTCTAGAGGCCTTGCTGCTTTGGATGTTTGGAATGTAAGAGATAATATAATTACTAATATTGTTGCCAACATGATACACCAATTCTTCATCCTTCTACACTTAACTCGAATGTTGATTATATTGTATAATCCTTACAAGCTTTCAACTGAATCCCAATAAATGCTGGTATACCTCCACTGCAATAGTTTCAATCTCTCCTTCACAATTCTTATACCAAGACAGGCGTGTTTGAGATTTAAGAGCTATTCGACTTTATAAGTAAAACTGAATGAACAACCCTGTCTCTTGATTGGCTTTATGTAACGACTTTATAAGTAGAGAGTTTTGACGGAGTCCATTGTGTGATGTGCATTGTTTCTTCTTTCCAAGAAGCCACCAACCTTATTTATTGCAAATTTATTCTATTTTGCTAAACGCGTCGCTGTCTATGATGCCAAAAGATTCAACGAATGGCACATTGACTTTTAAAGGAATGGAAATGGAAATTCTTTGTAGATTCACTTCAAAAACCAAAAACCAAAAATAATTATATATGGCATTCCAATAAGGATGATGATGTGGAAATGAGACGATCGCAATTTTGTTCCATGGGCACACCCACAGATAAGTTAAAAAGGACATTCTTAGATTGCAAACTAAAAACGTATTTAATGAGGAATAAGCCTAATTTGTCGTAAGAGAAACTGATGTGTGAACTAAGTTAAAGCATGATAGGGTATTAGGGTAAATAAGAAGGCCTTTAGTAAGGACTCAATCAAATTAATAGAAAATTAGTAAAGATTAATTTATAAGGAGTTTAGAAGATTTGAGGATTGGTTTAAAACATCTTTAAAGATTTAAGTTAATTTTTTGTTGGTGGCAAATGACATGGTTAGAAAATAGATGTCTTTTATCATTAGCATGTTTGCAATATAAAGAGGTCACCAATTTTAAGAGATCGAAAAGCAATTTCTTTCTTGAAAGGAGACCCAAGTGAAATGTCTTCCCCAATTATTAGGATTGCCATATCTTAGCCATACAAGGATATCCTCAGAGTTTTTATTTCTATTTGTTTAACAAGAGGCCTATAATGAATGTGATTGATATTTCCTATATTGATCATAAGACCATTTATTTCCCTTTCAATAGGTGTCAACACTCATATAGAAATTTCTTGAATCTTGATTATAGACTCATGCTCTAATTAGCAAGATATAATGATACAACGTGAGAAAATTTTATAATCTAACCCATAAGCTAAGTTTTTAATCTACTATGGGGTACGGGTGGATAGAAAAAGGACAAGAATATAAGACAAATATGAGAAGGGAATAGGAAAAAGGCTACTAATCCAAGTAATGATTATTTAATTGAAATGTTGAATTGGCAATATTATACCTTAGGATTGATAATGGTGGTGATGCAATACTTTTTAGACAACTCCTCCAAGTGTTGATGCAATAATACAACAAGAAATAACATAATCCATCATAAAATCATACTTGAAGATAGGTTGTTGTAGCATGTTGCTCCTTGCACTCGATATGCTCTTGAATGAAGGAATTAGGACCCTTGAGTTGCGAGCATAGCTTCTTGAATTCTTTTTTTAATGAATTATAAATTATTTCTTAAATAGGGTTCTCAAGGTATTTACTAATTTAGGTCGACTTCCAATGATCAAATAAAAATATTAGGATCAAATCACAAATGTTAGAAATTGACACTTGCACACATTTGAATTTGGGTCATGTTTGGAGGAACTTAGGTATTGGGAACCCTAATCCACTACAACTAGGGTGCTAGCTGCCCTATTCCACTCAAATACGGACTATAAATAATGGTGGCAGAGTATTAGGTCCCAGGAAATAGAATATGTTCTTAATCTTAGCATATGGCAATAGTAGGATAGGATAAGGCCCAAATAGGCTTGAAATGACCCAATAGAATACAAACTAAATAAATCACTCAAATAACTTAGTGTGAAATTGCAAAGAGATACAATTCAATGCCCTACATTTCACCCCCACTTTAGAGGAGCATGAATTTATGCTCGTACTTGCTATAAATTAGAGATGAGGAGATATAGTAGCTTACAACAAGACAAACTATGGATATAGCGACACTTAAGTTGAGGGAAGCAAACCCCAAATATTAGGATCCTATCAATCCACACAAAACAATCAAATATATATATATATACAAAGAAAACAATGCTAGCATGATATATACCTAGAGTATTGTACTAGAAAGTATCAAGCATGATATTGATAGGAATGGGTAAAGTTAGAGTTCCTACCCTAATAGGTAATGTGATTATACCGAACCAATTCCCACTAACATTACCATAGTCATGATTGAAGAGAGAATTTGGTTGCACAAGGGAGGTATCGACTTTGAGTTGATGCAACAAGTCAATTTTACAAATATTAAGACCTGGTCCTTTATCAACTAAAGTACATCTTATCCCAGTTGTTTTAAAGACCATAATAATTATAAGGGGATTATATTGATTTTTAAATTCCAAAGGCAGTAACTCATGTTGTGAGAAAAAAATATCCAACATTGTTTCATACATACAATCAAACAATGTTGATATATCATTCAATCTTACAAAAGATGGAACTACTATCCTTTTCAATGCTTCTTGGAGTAACCTACAGTATGTAGGTGATTTTTGAATCAATTCCAAAAGGGATATCTAAGCTAGAGTATCACAAAGTTGGTTCACAAGATCATACTCCTTACAAACATGATTAACAGGTTGAGAAGTAGGAAGAACATTTGAATATTGTTTATTATTTGGAGTGTTATATGTGTGAGAAATTGTATGAAAATGAGGTTTTTGTGACACTCGTTGATCAATTATTTTACTTTGAGTGATTTTTTTAACAAATTGTAAACAATAATTGGGAGTTATAGTTAGATTCTCAACACCTTTAACAATAATCACATATTTATTTTTTAGGTTGAGAGGCATCATGGTGAAGATGAGAAACAATTGGAGGTTTCACATGACCAAACATATAAATTTCATTGAATGACTTTGATGGGGCTCTTTATTCACTAAAGCTTCATCTTTCGAAGAGAGAAGATTTGAAACATTGCTAGTGATATCATCCTTATGCACCCAAATATCCTCATAAGTAGGATTGATTTTGGGAGAGAGATAAGAATGATTCATCAATGTTTCATCTCTAAAAGAGATGACATTAAATTTATTAATAGATAAAGTGTCATTTAGGGAGGTCTTAATGGTATCATCCTCTTGAACTATAATATCCGCTTGGATAGGACCAAATTTGGGAGAGGGACAAGCATTATCTATCAATGCTTCATCTCTAAAATAGGTGAAAGGAAAATATACATCAGCATAATATGCATTAAATATAATATCATGAAAGTTTTTTAAAAAAACTTGAAATTGAATTAGCAAAAGAAGATAACAACCCAAAAAAAGATATTTAATGTAACAAAATTTATTTCTAGTTCATAATTTATGTCAATAATGAACCAATTGATTTTATTAATTAAGTAATATGAAATAGCAATGTGTAATGTTGTGACTAACCAAATGATTAATAAATATGACATAGAAATGTTATGACTAATGAGCCAATGCAAGTACATAAGTATAAATTTCATGTATACTTGTATCTAAATCTAAAAAAATAATGAAAATAAATCAAATCTAAAAAATACAAATTAGAAACTATGTAAAATGTATGAAGAATTGGATTCACCAAAATATAATGATAGAAATAGAATGCAAATTAAGATCTTATTCATTCACTATTTCCACATTCATTGATTCTTCATTGGGGAAAAACCAACAAGGTTCAACTTCAGTCCAAAGGGAGAGTTGAAAACTTTGATTAATTGTTCCCTTTTTTGGGAATGTATTTCAGATGATTTTGATTATGATTATGCAATATCTACATAAAATGATAGGAAATGGACAACATTCAGCATAAACAAAAAGATACAAAATTGGAAACCAGCATAGAAGTACAGATCTAGAATTAGGAGAATGAGAAGACCCTATGACAATAATCTAGGGCTAAAAGTGTTAGACCGATGTGCTAGGAACCCTAATCTAAAGTTTTGTTTGTCAATAGAAATATTCAAATTATAAATCAAGAGGCCCTATAGATATGACCTTCCAAATTAGCCTAAAAGTGTTAGACAAGTGAACAAATTGACATAGTCTAGGTGTTTTCACTTGTTCGAAGTGTGGGATTGTCTATCTTAGTTTGCTTCAATGATGATGTAAAAAGAGAGATTACCCTTGGTAGGTTGGAGGCTAAATCATAATTGAAATTTTTAATTTGCAAGATTGTAGATTAGGATTGATAATGGTTGTGATGCAATGTTCTTTAGACATGTCCTCCAATTGTTGATGCAAATACATCACAAGACATAACATAATCCATCATGAAATCAAACTTGAAGATAGGTTGTTGTAGCTTGTTGCTCTTTGCACTCAGATATACTCTTGAGTCAAGAAATTAGGGCTCTTGAATTTTGATCATGGGTTCTTGAATTATATTTTTTTGTCAATGACAAATGATTTCTTTATATAGGGTTCTCAAGATATTTACAAAGTTAGGCCTTCCAATGATCAAATGGAAGAAAATAACACTTGCACATGTTTGAATTTGACTATTTGAGATGGGCGATAGATGTCCTAGTCCACTCAAATAGGGACTAAAAATAATAGTGCCAAAGTATCAGGGCCCAAGACAATCATAGCATATGACAACAATAGGATATGATAAGGCCCAAATAGGCTTGAAATGACCCAAGAGAAGGAAAACTAAACAATGGGCCCAAATAGACTATGAAATTATATAGGGATACAATTTACTACACTACATATATAACCAACTCTATTATAGTTTTAGGGTTTCTCCAACATAATACAACCATATCTAAGATGTAAAACACTAAGGTAAGAGAAAACCTCTACCAATTTTCATGGCTTCAAATGAGCTACCATGTCCATATTAAATTATAACAAGTCATATATCAAAACTCAATATTATAATAAGGAGGAGGAACAATTTATTATAAGTTACAAGTATGAACCATTCAATGATCCATTAAATAAGGAGAAGTAAGAGATACTTTCATGTAGAATGACATCGTTAGTGGGGCTACCCATATCTAATGACACAAGATGTCATTATAGCCTCCTAATTTTTCATCTCCTCTACTTAACTCCGTCAATGTTTATGTTCTCAATCCCAAGTCTACCTCTTAATAAGGTTAACAAACAAATATATATACATGTATGAATCTACCATACTTATAGTTATGGATGTAGTCTAGGTTTGGACATCCTATAGCACATTTCATGTGATACTCAAATCACATGGTGTACAAAATATAACACACATACACACATAATGAGGTATTCAAATTAATAATAGAACAAAAAATGATTTTTTTATTTTTTCTTATTCATCAATTGATGTTCAACCAACTTCCATACACAACATTATGCAATAAATTTTTGGAATATTTTATAGAAAGTTTACCCAACATTCATCATTATTATTTTTTAATATATATAAGTGGAACCCAAATAAAAGTTTACACTTCAAAAAATCACAATACATTAAGGAAATCTCATCCATGCATAGGTATTCAAATAAAAGGATACAATTAAATCTAGCAACATGATATTTTAATTTACATGGTGGTGCATCACAACACAACACACATCATGGAGTGCTTTATTGTCTAACATCGTAATGGAAAACACCAAAAAGTTGTAAGTATAAATGTTACCAACAAAATTTTATCAAATAATCGCACATAATGTAGGGAATTTATTTGAGGAATTAATTATTTACCCAACATTCTACAACAACCATGCCAAATATTTCTTTTGTATGATGGTATCATTAAAGTTACATGATAATTAATACAAAGGCAATAGAAAATAGTGCAAAATTCACATAATGGAAGAGCATATTGAAATGGTTAGCACTAGAAGCTCAACTATTCAATATTATACATAAGGTGCAAAATGTCAATGGAATCCCATCCTAATGAACAAGAAACTCCTTTTAAACAAAAATTTATTTTCATAGACTAATGATACGCACTATGCATCATGATAAGCACCACCATATCCTACAGAATATTATGACATTTATTTAGCTATGGAATCCTATATAAATGATATGATGTGTGCATTTGTCACATTGAGTAACATGGCTTTTGTGTTTTAAAAATGGCATCACACATATGTCTAATGTGGAGCATGAAGAGGCATGGTAAAAATAATAGCAGCAAAAAAAAAGAGCAAGAAACACATTCATAACTCATTCACCAAATTTGTAAGAATTGGTAACTAAGCTTGACACAACCACAACGAACCTTACCAAGCATCTAAGGCATAATAAGGTATGAAAAACACCAAAGGAAACTTCTCAATGTGAATGGAGGTTTAGAAAATCCCAACAACCACACATCTTATTGACATGCACAAGAATAAAATACATAACAAGGAACACCCATGTCACACACATGCAGACACATGTGCATGTGCGTTTTGTGCTTACACAGATGCAGGCACATGTGCATGCATGTGTGTACATGTGTGCACAACATGTAGACATACAAAAACAAACAAAGGTTACAACCAACAACACACTAGAAAGAACACAACCTAGATACCCCAGTGTTGCAATATAGGTTGTAACACCAAATGTAATGCCCTAGCTTTTTCTTAAGGCACTAACAACAAAAGGTAGACAAAAATATTGTGCTACAAAATGCAACATGAAAAACTTTGCATTGCACTCTCGCGTGCCCATGGTGTCAAGGCATAATACGATAACATTCAAGGAGTGTATGTATGAGGATAAATGAAAAGAAAAGATGTAATAAATAATGTGTGTATATATATAAGAAGAGAATGTGATGTAATAAATGAATAATGTGAAAAAAGACATGAAATCAAACATAAATAATGAGGAGTCCACAAGACAAACTATCTTTATAATTATATTAATCATCATACAAAAATAAATACAAAACCAGATGAAAATTGAAATATATGTACAAATTTCTAACATTATAATATAATTTGATGATGCTTAAAACAGTTAAATTTTATGAAAAAGACTAGTAGCAAAGATAAATTCGGCAGCAGCTCCTATATAAGAGAGAAATACTTATCAACAATCATGTACTGTTATAATTAAAATATAAAATAAAATAAAATTGCTCAGTCAAAAACTTTATTTCATGTTTTTTTATTAATAAGCGATCCCAATTTATCTTGATGGAAAGAAACGTAATGCATTCTTCACCATTTCTGGGGAAACGACTTAATGTATTCTTTACTTATCTTTATTCCTCGTCAATTTCTGTGTGCATATTTTCAAAACTCATGATTGACTGTGATTAGTTTGACGGAGTCCATTGTGCGATGTGCATTCTTTCTTCCTACCAAGAAGTCATCAAGTTAACTTATTATTATATATATTTTATCTTCCAAAAGGTATTCAACGCTTGACAACTAATGGCCTGTTCGCTTTCTAAGGATCGAGTTTTCTTTCTCTAGTCGCGACCAAAGAATGATGTGGAAACGACTAATTGGTCGCAATTAGCGGCGGAGTAATGAAATTCTTCTTTAGAATGCACATGATATTCCTCTTCATAATTGCTGATAACGAATGCATTTTGAATGTTTTTCAAATGTTATTAAATAGCGTAATAAATTATGCAAAATGTGTATTAAATTGTATTTTGGAAATAAAATGGATGATAATTAGTAAAATTTAATTTTTGATAACCTGCAAGGGTAGTGGAGTTGACTTGGGCCATGGGTTTGATCCCCATTGGTTTTCCGTTCAACTCTGAGGCTTGGGCTTACCCGATGCATGTGGTGTGCAGCTGATTGCATGCATCCCCAAGAGGATTAGTCTTGCCTCAGCTCACCCCTTCCTGACCCCAACAGGTAAGGCGGGTTGGGCGTTGGGCTGGGTCACAGGGATATCTCTAGCGCAACAACAAAAAAAAAAAATTGAGTTTTAATAGCTCATTATATATGACATATAATCAATTTTGCATTATAAGATTGATTTATGATTAAAAAAATAGTTGTGACAAATATTAAAATATATGAGAACATAAATAATATATGATCAAATGTATGGGAATGAGCATTGATAGATAGGCTTGACAAATCAAGGAATGAGTTCAACATTTTACAAGAGTGAATAGTCTATGAATCAAATCAAAGCATGCTAGATCATCCAAGTTAACATGGAAGCCTCTAATTAAGACTTAATCCAGAGTAACTAATTGATGCTAGATGGATTGAATTACAAAGAATAATAGCTAGCAAAGCAGTTGAGAAGGTGTGAAGGGTGGTTTGGAAAAGCAAGTTTGATGCAATTGTCACTTTCACAAGAGCTTAACTATGCATTTGCCACCAACAAACTCATCTTAATCAACATTACTATTTCCTAATAAAGAAAGGAACTTGGTTCACTTTGGTTATAGGCTACAAATTGGAAATTTTTAAAATGGAATGATCTAAATGAACATACTTTGGGCATCCATTGACCATGGGAGTTTGCGAGGGTTCTATGTGAGCATGTTAAATGGAAAGGTAAATTTACTAACCATCATGAGAGAGAGAGAGAGAGAGAGAGAGAGAGAGAGAGAGTTGTTAGAAATACTTTACATATATATATAAAAAAAGTGGCAATTTTTTGGCCAATGCAATGTCCCATATTTCTTAAGAACTATAACTACTAGTGAAACATATGAGAAGTTACATGGTTATATGCATTTGAATGGTTTAGAGCCTAAATAGAAATACTTTTGTTTGTAGATCACTAGAAGGAAAGATGGAATTGAGGAATCGATTAACTAGTTACAAAATATAAGTTATTGTAATTCATGTTGTCTTTCTAGAGAATATGAGTATATTTGGACTCCTAATCCTTCAAGTAGTTTCTTAATGGGGACGGATTATAGTTTACTTTCTGATTATAATTGTAAACACCTAAAATTGTCATAGTCTAATTGAATAAATATTTTTATTTATTTAATTATTTTATCCTAAGCCTTCTATTAATTAAATAGATTTTTTTAATTATTTAATTCATTCATTTATCCTTTTCTATCCTTTCCTTATTCAAATAAATATTTTTATTTATTTAAATTATCCTTTCCCTAAATTAAATAAATATCTATTAATTAAATGAATCTTTATTTATTTAATTATTTCATTAGTTTTTTCCCTCCATGACACCTGTCATTTATCTCTTAATTTTCCTTCAACTACCCCCTTCATTTTTTATTTTTTTTCCTACCTACTTTTTGATCTTAGTCGACCATTTATTCATTTCACCTCTTAATCATATCCCTCCATTTCTTAAGGTGTTCTCTATATAAGAGGATACACTCATCCTTATCAACCTTAACTAATGAGTCTATCAAGCCTTCTTGCAATCAAGCGACTTCACAACCACAATATGTTCTTTGTTGAACTCTTGTGCACATGCAAAACCTGAGAACAAATATATCAAACAAGATCAATGGAGATAGGAAATAATGGAGATCAAACCCCACTAAACATGTGATTAGTATAATCTTTCTATTTTGTTGTGATTTGCATGTCTTAGGTTCTTCATTGGTGTATAGTGGATTCTTGATTGTAGAACTAGGGTTTTATGTGGTTGGATCTTTTATGGTTTTACAATAGTTTAATCTTCCAAATTTCACAGTATACAATAATAGTGAGTCTTCTTTTGATTGGAGTCAAATTTATAATCATAAGGTTTTCCTGAAGATCAATTATTTCTAGTGAGTTTCCTTACATAACAAAATCCTAAATATTGATAACCTAGTTAAAAGGGGTAGATATATTTTATAATGTGTTATATGTTCCTAAAACTGGGCATATTTAAATTTTGTAATTGTATGTCTTATTTGAGGTATACAATCTCAAAACCAGACCTAACTCTTATACAAGATGTTCTTGAACCTAGACATACTTGTTTTTCAATTGCATGTCTTATATAGGTTGTTTCATGCTTGAAACCAAAACTAACTCTTAGATGAGATTCTTAACTCCTAAAAGTAGATAGTGACATATGTAGTAGGGTGAGTTGATTAGCATAACATAGCTTGCTAGACCTTTCAACTCTTCCTTTTTCAAGATAAGTGGAACTAGCATAACACAACTTACTCTAGACTATTCTAACTCTCACTCGTTACATAAATTGCACAACATAACATAGGTTTTTGTCCCATGAGTATTCATGTTCTTGTAGATCACCTAGCATAACACATCTTTCTAGCCTGTCGATTCCACGGTCTCTCTTTCTCTTCCTCTCGTGGATCACCTAGTATAATGCATCTTGCTAGCCTATAGTGTCCATGTTCTATCCTTTCTCTTCCCCATGAGATCATATCTTTTCTATTTGTGGATCATGGTTCATCACTTGATGCATGCTCTTGCTCTTTTTATGTGACCACTTGTGTTTTTATGATAGCATTTCAAGAATGATATTAGTGGCTAAGACATTTGATTATCAAGGTCTCTTAAACTAGTTGACTTGGAACATTTTTTTTAGTACTAACCCCTTGTGTTGTGTTTCTTTTGTGTGTCCTTGCATTTGATTGTGTGAGCTAATATCCTAAGATTGCGGGCTTAGTTCCTCAAAATTAGTGATGTCTTATCTCCTTGTGATCTCGCTCCTAGTTGCTCCTCTCTCTCATATTTGTACTTTCCACAAGTATTTGCATAGGCTCATACTCTCATTAAAGTGGGGCTTGAATTGAGCATTGTAAATTGTAATATGTACAATTTAAAACTCGTGTTTTTTCTCCTAATTTAGTGTGTCCCATTTTCATTCCCTCTAGGCCCGTTTTGGTCCCTTTTACTCAGACCTTGATGTCACCTATTAACATCGCTGAGTAGGCCCCATCCAGGGGTTTCCTTCTCCTATTTTCCATTTGCTAGTCCTATTTTTGGAGGAATAGGGTGTGGATCACCTTGGTCCTGGACCAAGAAGCCCCAAAACACTTTACTCCCCCTTAAAGAGGACCCAATTTGAATATGAACGAACTCTCTCCCTCCTCGATGGATTCCGGTCCCTATGGTTAATTTACAAGTGGTCTATGTTTCTTTCCTAATAGGTAATTTACCTAGGGAACCCTATATAAAGAAATGCCATCAATTCATTTGAGCATCACTATCATACCCCATCATTCATGTGCATCCACCATGCATTTATCATCAAGCATTTTTAAGCATTCAAGGTATCATTTCATCATTCAAGCATTCTGGAGCAAAGTTACATCAATCTACATGAAAGCATGTGTGTGTGATTAGGTCTTTCATGTTCATTTGTTTGTCGTGCCATTACATCCAACATTTGTGATTACATTTAAAGAAAATTGTATCATCAATATTTCTATCAATCAATGCAGATTTGAGGTTTGACCTAAGGAAAACGCTTATCCACAACCTTTCTTCTCTCTTTGTTAGTAGGAAATTGAATCATGAGTTTTACTCAAAGATTATGACAAATTTGATGACAAAAAATAGGTTTACCTTTTGACAGAGCAAAATTTGGAGGACCAGGGTGAATCTCTACTACCCAATCCCAAAAAATTAGCCCAAAATTTTGGGAACAGGTGTTAATCCTCTTCTTTTATGTAGATCTCAATTTGTGGCTCTGTTGGATACCTATAGTAGTATGTTTAACTCTTTCTTTTCAATCACCCATTATTTTACCCTAATTTCACAACTTACATCCAAATTTCAACTCAAAAGAGGGAGAGAACAAATTAGTAAATCTAATCAATATTCTCAACCCTTTCTCTAACTAAATTGTGGCTAGATCTATTGGATTTACTCCCCTCTTTTAATGTGTTTGTCCCCTTAAGTAAGGTTAGTGGTTTTATTATATTAATTGTTCAAACCCTAATTTTTACACCAACACAATTTCATTCTATTCATAGGTTTTGGGTTGTCTAGGACATCAATTTTGTTGTTATTAATGATGATCTTATTGTAATGGTTTACTTTTTGTAAATGGGTTTAGGGTCTATCCCTAGTTAACCTTTCAAAATTGAAAATGATATAATTTATTTTAATATCAAAAAATATAAATTAAATCTATAGATAAAATGACACAAATTGCTAGTAAGAGACGAAAAAAATCAAGTTACAAGTGGAAAACTTTTTATAAATCAACAACTAGAAATGTGTACAAAAGTTTGAAGATAATAGTAAAGGGTCCCAAAATGATGTGTGTTCATATGTTACTCTTTTTAGTGCACTCAATCTAAATTATTCATTGCTGATTGTTCATTTAAATTTTTAAAATGAAAGAAAATATTTGAAGATAAAAAGTATGTAAATTAATCACACACACAAAAAAAGTGTTTAATAAGATGAAAAGTGTACATCAAATTATTTAGTACTAAACACCTTATGTACAAATCAATTTATATTTGATAGAACTTGTAAAAAAAATTGCTTTTATTATTTTTAAAATAAAAATATAACACCCACTAATTTGTCACCTTAGAAATAATAAACTATATTAAAAAAATAAAGAAAAAACACAACACTATGACCCAATGTAGTGCGTTCTTTCCAATTTTGGGATCGTTTCCGACCTTTATTCTTCATAGATTTCCGTCAAAGTTTGCGAGCGTATATTTTACAAACCTAATAGATGAATGATATGTCAGGGGATCGAATCGCAGTGGTTTCGCCAAGAGTGGGGAAGCCGGCATGTAAATTG
Organism: Cryptomeria japonica; assembly: GCF_030272615.1. Classification (NCBI taxonomy): domain Eukaryota; kingdom Viridiplantae; phylum Streptophyta; class Pinopsida; order Cupressales; family Cupressaceae; genus Cryptomeria; species Cryptomeria japonica. The sequence continues at coordinate 226,058,915 of NC_081408.1, forward strand.
TTTTCAGATTTGCAGGTGATACAATCCAGAAGGCCCATTGCTTGTCAACCTGTGTCATATTTATTTTCAGCTGATAACCTATAATAATAATACTGTTCACGTTGTTATTGTGAATCTTTTTTTAAGTGCAGTTATAACCCATGATTTCTGATCTTCCTCCATCACAACGGGCTGAGAATACAAAGGAGAATCCCACAATAATAACGTTATTTCAAACCATCAGAACAGTTCTCTGTAGTAACACATGCCCTGCCTCTCAAATTATTCTTATTTGAATTATCTATTTGAAAATTGAAAACGACGACCATTGCATGAATCCTTCTTACAGGTCAAATTATGTATGTCTTTTGAAACAAGTCCTAAAAGACTAAAACTATGTATAACTTTTACAGTCCACCTTCAATAAACCAAAACTTTGAGGTGAATATTACCATGTCAGACCTCAATATATATATATATATAAAAAAAAGGTTTAGATTGAATAAATTTTATATTTGAATATAAAAATAATTTTAATCATCACCAATCTTTATGGTTATGCTGATGACATATCAAATCTTTTATAATAGTTTAAATTTTTAAAGATATTGTGAAATCAAAAGATTGTAGTTCAATTGATTAAACACAATTGGAAAAGATGATGGTATGCTATTTGATTACACCATCTGTCGAGATTCAAAATGTTCAGATGTATGATATAAAAGTTGAAGTCAGGATGTGTTCTTGACAATTTTGGTAGAATATATACCCCTCCATCTTTGATTCTTAACCAAAGATATTAGCATAAATTCGTGATATAAAATCTTCCATTTAAAAAAAATATAATGATAATTAAGTTTGATATCTTAATAATTTTAAGATAATAACTTATCTTAATTGTAAGAACTTAACCAAAAAATAAAATTTAACAACCCAATTGAACCATTGAAATTGTGGGAAGAATATAATAATTTATTTTTGAATGATTTTCCATCGTAATTATAAGAGCTTAACCAAAAGAAACTTTTGATATATTACCAATATCTGTTAATCCAATTGAATCATTGAAAAATTAGAAAGAATACAATAATTTCTTTTTCTGATGTTTATCATCAATCTAGACGATAAAAATGAGTTCATTGTCTGCAATTTATATAGACAAATGATTCTCTCTCACTTGTATCCGAATTGTGGACTCTACTAACCCCTAATCATAGCATACATCTGTTCAAGCTGTTTGAAATGTCTAAAATCCCGAATTGACTCAGGATTTTGCCAGAAAGATCTTAATTCTAGCACACTGAAGTCAAAACGGCCATGTCGTATATTTTGTATTGAAAAGAATTTAGTTTTTAAAAAATACCCATCTCAATTAGATGGCCAATATGTTCTGTGTTTTCTTCTTTCAATCACCTTCATTGCTTATGGGTATTTCCCTGTATAGAAGAAGGTTGTGCAACACCAAATGAAACAGTGTCAAAATTAGGATGTGCAATCTCCTGATGCAAGGAAACTCCTGCTACATTAATTGAACCATTCGGGCACTTACACCCTGTGCTGCCTTTTGAAGATCCATAATTTCTGCACCCACTTGGACATGATCCAGTCACTGGACCTCTGGGCAAGGACTGTAATACCATTACACCTTCACCTTGTTCATCCAGAGGCCTTCCTGCCAAGGATGTTTGAAACATAACAGACAATAAAACCACTGCAGCTATTCCCAACACCAAACACAAATTCCTCATCCTCCTAAACCTAGATTGAATCTTTACTATACTATATAATCCTCACAAGATCTCTCAACTGAATACCCAGTAAATGCAAATCTATCTCCACTGTAATAATTTCAGTTTCTTCTTTACAATCTTTTACTAAAAAACAGGCCTATTTGTGATTTAAGACCTATTCAAAAACTCTCAGATAGAGAAAAAACAATCTGCTTGGGATTGAACAAACTTGTCTTGTGCATGATCTTATATAATAACTTTGAAGGTGGAATGATTTACTCTTGGAATGGGGCGACTCGGCATAAGATTGACTGAGATAAGTTTGACGGAGTCCACTGTGTATTGTTTCCTGGAACCCACCATGTTAACTAATTACATATATTTGACTTGATAAAAACATTACTGTTAATCAATGTCAAGGTATTCAACTCTTGCGCTTTAATGGCTGGCACCTTGACTTTTATGGAATGATTTTTCCTGTCACCTAATTCTTTTGACTATTTTATAACCACACAACTCATCTTCTGTTTAGACTTTTTATAACATTTAAAACTAAGATGACTGATGTGAAAAGAAAAACAGACATGATTGTAGGGGACCTGAAAAAGTAGGCGTCATAGTTTATGATCATCACGCCAATTGACGCAGTAATGTTTGAGGGGTTTAATGGACGCAGCAATGTTTGAGGGATTTAATTGACGCGGTAATTCTTTTACTGATTGATCTCCCGTCAAAAAGTTTAGTTGACGCGTAATTCAATCGGTATGCAAGTTTTTTTGAGTCTACTTTTATTTTAACAAACATGTGGGCGCCAGCCACCATGTTGGATGGTCAATGTTATTCTATACAGGTTTAAATCATTTATATTATATTATATTATAGAGAATAATTAATATTTGATTAGTCTTAACATGCATATTAAGATTTCATTTTATGATACCCATTAAACTTAATTAATATCTGATTGGATGGATAAACATGCATATTAAGACTTAGCTTTATGAAACCCATTAAACTTGAATCAATATCTAATTGGATGGATTTCATCAAGCGATCTCATAACTTGTATGTTAAGACTTCATTATATGAAATTCATGATATTTTCATTCATTTCTAAGGTCAAATCATAAATGATCTTTAAAAAACAAAATATTCTTTATGTTAAATGTTTCCTTTTCAAGATATTCCTTATGTATAGCTTGAGTTGGCCTAGTGATGGAAAATTTGTGTTCTTGAAAGAGAGGTCACAAATTCAAATCCCACAAGGAGGTAAAGTATGTACGTCTCGTTTGTAGTGCAGTTAGGTGTCTCACCTTTTTAATTCTAATGAAAACCATTAAATTTTCATCCATTTATGTCTTTTATTTATGTATATTCAAATCATAAATGATATTTTAAGGAAAAATATTTTTCTTATGTGGGTAAGTGTACCAAGATGGTGAACAAAAAGGGGGTATAAGTGGCCACTTTTTTTCTGAAAATAGGTAAACCTGAACTTCAAAGAGCTATTTGAAGGTCATGCACTCAAAACTAGGAGTTGAGAAAAGAATAAGAATTGTAATACTCTGAAACTAGTTTCTAAACTACTAATTTTTTTAAAAATTGGATAAGATTAAGAGGGTCAAACCTTTCACGCACGAAAAACTGTTCCTGATTTTTTCAGAAAAATATAACATAGCTGTTTTCGTGTGCTGCACAAAATATATAGTTAGATTTAGTATTTTGCAAAACCCTTTGGTAGGATGATAGGTAAGAGTGAGATCTAGAAGTTGTGTATTTTTTTGTGATTTTTCGTTGAGTATTTTATTTTTTATGATTTTTGGAAGTGACCGCATCCTGAAAATTTGGTACATGTTTGTGCGCTGGGCATAACTTGCATCAAAATAATAAAAAATGCAAAAAAAAAAAATTAAAGTGTATAGAATCTAGTGTAGAACAATAATATATAATTTATTTTGAATTTGGTCAAGTATATCAAAAGTTATTAAAAAAAATGGTAGACATATGTCTGTGAGGACTGTCAAGACACTGATAAAGAAAATTAAAGTTTACTGTGCTAATGTTTTCCAAAAATCAAAAAAATTATATGGTCAGAAAACTAAGAAGATGTGTGAGACTATGGTGGTAATTTTAGAGATACCCACTTCATCATTTGTAAACCTAATGACGATGAAGTCAAGAAATCATGGTGGGGGATGAAAAAACGTGTAAAGGAACAAAAAAGGGGGGAAAATGTGCTTGCAAGCCTTGGGGTCATTTCCCAACCCTCTTACCAAGCCAAAACCCGCATGGGTTTTGAAGAACCAAAAGTACTATTCGCAGTTCTAAATAACCCATACGGGTTATGAAGAACTAGAAATATTTTTTTTTGTTTCACAAAACCTGTACGAGTTATAAAGAACTAAAAACATTTTTTTTTGTTTCACAAAACCCGTACGAGTTATGAAGACATAATAATGTATGCTTGTAAACTTAGCATTTACTACACATGTTTTAGACATACCTAGATAATATGTGTTTATGTATGTATATATGCATATCTATAGTTATATATACATATATTTATATAGATATATGTATATATGTTTGTATGCATGCATATACCTCTTCTTTTCCTCTCTCTCTCTTGTCTTACTTCCCCCATCATTGTCTTTATCTATTCTGAGCCCTAGTTATCTTCCTTGAGTTCTATCTCATCTCTCTCCCCCTCACACTTCTCTATTTTTTATTCTCTCACCCTTTTCTCCTTCTTGTTCTCTCTTTACCTCATGTCTCTCACCCTCTCCTCTCTCTCTCTCTCTCTCTCTCTCTCTCTCTCTCTCTCTCTCTCTCTCTCTCTCACACACACACACACACACATTATCTTATCTTATTCTCACCCTCTCCCCCTTCTCTCTCTTTCTCTCCCCCTCCCTCTCCATCTCCCCCCTATCCCTCCCCCTTTTGTTATCTTAAATCTCTCTTTCTCTCCCTCTCTCTCTCCTATACTCTCTCTCTCTCCCTCTCCCTCTCTTTATCCTATTCTCCCCATCTCCGCCCTCCCTCTCGCTTCCTCTCTCCCTCTCCCCCTCTCTTTTTCCCAATATCCCTCTCTCTCCCTCTCCCTTCCTCTCTCCCTCTCCCTCTCCCCCTCTCCTTTTCCCAATCTCCCTCTCTCTCCCTCTCCCCCTCTCCTTTCCCCAATCTCCCTCTCTCCCTCCCCCTCTCCTTCTCTCCCTCTCTCCCTCTCCTTTTCCCAATCTCCCTCTCTCTCCATCTCTCTCTCCCCCTCTCCTTTTCCCAATCTCCCTCTCTCTCCCCTCCCTCTCTCTCTCCCTCTCCCCATCTCCTTTTCCCAATCTCCCTCTCTCTCCCTCTCCCCCTCTCATTTCCCCAATCTCTCTCTCTCCCTCCCCCTCTCCTTCTCTCCCTCTCTCCCTCTCCTTTTCCCAATCTCCCTCTCTCTCTCTCCCTCCCCCTCTCCTTCTCTCCTTCTCTCCCTCTCCCCCTCTCCTTTCCCAAATCTCTCTTTTTCCCAATCTCCCACTCTCTCCCTCTCCCTCCCCCTCTCCTTTTCCCAATATCGCTCTCTCCCTCTCCCTCTCTCCCTCCCCCTCTCCTTCTCTCCCTCTCCCCCTCTCCTTTCCCTAATCTCCCTCTCTCCCTCCCCCTCTCCTTTTCCCAATCTCACTCTCTCCCTCCCCCTCTCCTTTTCCCAATCTCACTCTCTCCCTCTCCCTCTCTCCCTCCCCCTCTCCTTTTCCCAATCTCGCTCTCTCTCTCTCTCTCTCTCTCCCTCTCTCCCTCTCCCCCTATCCTTTCCCCAATCTCTCCTTTTTCCAATCTCCCTCTCCCCCTTTCCTTTCCCCAATCTCCCTATCTCCCTCCCCCTCTCCTTCTCTCCCTCTCTCCCTTTCCCCCTCTCCTTTCCCCAATCTCCCTCTCTCCCTCCCCTCTCCTTCTCTCCCTCTCTCCCTCTCTCCCTCTCCTTTTTCCTCCCTCTCTCTCCCTCTCCCTCCCTCTCTCTCTCCCTCTCCCTCTCTCCCTCTCCCTCCCTCTCTCACTCTCCCCCTCTCCTTTTCCTACTTCTACATAGCTCGTACGGGTAGAACTAAGGCCAAAACTTCTAGTTCTACATAACTTGTACAGGTTATAAGAAATTGTGAACATTGACATATAAGGTTTCCATAACCCATACGGGTTATGGGAAAATCTTTATATATTTTAGTCCCAACGGCCTAAAAAATAGCATTGCAAGTTGCTTGAAGGCCCCACTACTTTGCACATGATTTTCTGGGACAGTAACAGACATGTTTTCATATTCTTTTGTCACTTTTGCTTTGGAATGATTGATTTTTAAGTTATTTTATAATTGTTACTTTAGATAATAACAAAATCATGATCATTTGTTGTTTTTTTGCTTTGATTATGATTTATTTGTCTTGTATTTTGTTTTTTTTTAAAGTTATTTTATTATTGTTACTTTAGATTATAACAAAATGATGATCATTTGTTGTTTTTTTGCTATTTGATTGTGGATTGCCATCATGATGTTATGTGTAGGACAATGGGAAAGAATAAGAGAGGAACAAATGAACAAAGAGAGGTAGCAAAGGAAAGACAAAGGGAGCATATGAAGAGATTACGTGAAGGTACGTCATCTAATGTACCTAATGAAAGTGACGAACATTCAACAATTGAAATTGATATGATTAATGCACCAAATCAAAATGATCAACATACACCAATTCAAATACATACGATGAATGCACCTAATGAATGCAATGACATACACCATTTGAAAATGATTCGATGAATGCATGTGTTAATGAAATTGAAGAAGATATACCATTTGAATTTGATGTGATAAATGCACATAATGCACCTAATGAAAATGAAGAGCATGCACCAATCTTAACACCTCTTAGAATAATTCGTAGAAAACCAAAGTTCCTAATAGATATTGATGAAAATATTGTGAAGCCAATGCATGATAAAATTTCCGAAAGAACTTGTAGAAGAACGGTTAGAAGAATTTGGAATAACTATTTTGAAAACTTAAATCAAAGTGGAAGATGCCAATTAGTTGTTGAAATGATTAAAAATCTGAAATTTAGAGAGACAATGAAAATTTTGCGGTTAAGAACATCCGAAAATAATAGTGAAAGAACCATTGTGAGAAATTTTTTTGATGCATACCAAGCCATTGGTTCAAAATCACGCACTAAAGATGCTAATGTTACTCGTCGTGTCCTCACATCAACCATAATGGGAAAGGAAATGAAAAAATCTCGTTTAATAAGCAAAACAAGCAAGTCATTAAGGATAAGTAGAACCACATTACACTATGCCTTAGAGAGGCGAGAGAAAATTGAGGATCCTAACAATAATTCTCTTTGGGCATTCTCCGATAGACTCCCATGCAAGGACAAGGTTGTTGTTGATGCACTAAGAACGTTAATTGAGATATTTTGGCATGACAACACAAGGATTTCACCCAACCAAAGAGATGTTGTTAGAAGGCGAACTGGAATTAGTAATCATGAGCCACATCCAAAACACTATTTGGATACAACTCAAACACAATTTTATGAAAGGTTTCTTCAAAGCTTTCCTCAAATTAAAATTAGTCAAAGATTTTTTTAGATGACAAAACCATTTTATGTTAAGATTAATCATGCACGTACTACATGTTGTTGTAGAGTCCATGTTGAATTTTCCATGCATTATGATATTTATCGCTATATCTGTTGTACTTTGCACACTAATGATGTTTTGCAGGAATGTGGTCGACAAGCACCTCCTAAGTCACCGAGAGAATTTATTTCAAGTGTACTATGTAGACGAGATGACGGGTGCATTTATTATAAGATGATGTGTTTGAGAGGTTTTTGTCCTACATGTGGTGGTTTGCAAGAGTTGCATAGATGCCTACATCTGGATAGCACACATGAAATTGGTAAGGAACTAGTTTCTATTGGAAAATATAAGTCAGTAACATATGCTATTAAAGATGGAAAATAATTAAAGAGGTGTGAGTTAGTGAAAAGGGATACATGCATAGCTGATTTTATGAAGATGTTTCAAGAGAAACTAGTATATGAGTACATAGGTCACACACATAGAGCTAGATGGTTAGATGAGCAATTCAAGTTGTGTAAGGACACTTTCCTCCTCGGCACTATTGTCTCTGTCATTGATTTTGCTGAGAATTATACACTAAAGCCGCAAAATGAAGTACAATCTATGTATTACCACTCTACACAAGTTACAATTTTTGTACACATAGCATTCATGCATGCACATGATAGCACCAAGGAGGGCAGAAAGGTTATAAGAGAATATCACTTCTATATCAACGATGATCATACACATTCCTCAGAGTTTGTGCAAGGATGCTTTACAGTCTTCTATGATAGTTTAAGGGAAAGAGATATAAGATACAACCAACACTTAATATGGTCGGACAATTGCACCGCACAATTCAAGAATGCAAGGATGTTCTACTAGTTGACTAGGATGCATGTGACAAGTGGTGTGCAACATTTTTGGAATTTCATTGAGGCAGGGCATGGAAAGGGAGAGCATGATGGTGTGGGAGCATGTGTGAAAAGAGCTCTTACCAGAGAGGAATTGAAGTACGAAGGTGGTGCAATGTTAATAGATGCAAAAACAATTGTGCAATGGTGTAGCTCTACGATGGGACCAGGTAATGCAGATAAGTCTATGGTTTCTAGATATTTTTGGTTAATAAGTGAATCTAACATTGAAAACTATCTAGATTGTTGTACACTTCCTAGATCAAGTGGCATGCATTCATTGAGAAGTTCAAATGCAACATCACTAGTTATTTATACTAGACATATTGCATTCTTTTGTTCTTCATGTATGCATTTTTTGTGGGATGTATGTGAATCAAAAGAGTGGGTTGACCAATGGTCTTGTAAACCTTTGCAAACCCTAGATACATATCAACTTCCTAGAGTACTACAAATGAACCGAATTGAAGCATCAGTGGATTTTGACCATGTATCAGACATAGTTGAACCAAGTAAAGGGTTGCAATTTGCTACAGTTTTAAGCTTAAATTATTAGTATTAACTTATGTTGATTTTGGTATTAACTTATATCCTTCTATTAAATGCAGGTCATGTATATGCAGTTATTGCGGATGAGAACAACGAAGAAGGAACAGATTACTTTTTGTGTCATTGTATTGAGGCCAAAAATAAATAGACTTCTACAATGGTTGATGGAGAGGGTATTGAGTACCCAATAGGATCCGTTGCTGTGACAGGGACATGGCTTAGAAGGTACCACATTGTTGTGTCGAGTTGTATTGAGACCTCTTAAACTCATTTATTTAGCAGTCGTTGTATTTATTTTGGCATTATCCTTCTATAAAATGCAGGTACCCTATCAAAAATTCTAATGCCTGGTTGTTTGAGGACTTTGAGACACATAGACATATTCTTCATTACTCAAACCTTCTTGTTGCAACAAATATTCATTTGATTAAATATTATGGTAGACCTCTTAACAAGGATTTGTGGAAAGTTCGTGAATCAGACCACGAGGCAATACTTAAGACACTAAGGGTTAGAGCTGATTTAGAAGGTTCACTTGATTGGTTTTGGGCCATCTAGAAGAATAATTCTACAATATGGTAGAATAATTTTGACGATTTTGTATATATCTTTTGCAAAACGTTGTAACTTCGCTTTTTTGGATGTTCTCTACATGCATATGAGTTGTAATATGCATATGAGCTATAATATGCATATGAGCTATAATGTGCATATGTAGATGCCAAATTTTGTATATAAAAACATCAATGAGTTGTAATGTGCATATCTAGATGCTAAATTTTGTATAAAAAACAACAATGAGTTGTAATGTGCATATCTAGATGCTAAGTTTTGTATAAAAAAACAACAATGAGTTTTAATTTGCATATTTAAATGCAAAAATTTGTAAACATAAACAGTAATGAGCCTGATCGTTTATATAAGATGCCAAATTTTATATATGAAAGTGTCCATGGGGCTGATTTGCAAATTTTGAATATGAATATGCAAATTTTTTTCCAAGTGTTTTGGGAAAGTTTTGAGTTATTATTGAATTACCCGATTTGAAGGGCTAGTAGGAATAGTCTGAATCCAAGATACGATTTTGGTAGGCAGCGACAACACGACCCCATAGGTTCAAACGGATCATCCATAAGTGCCATGGTCTCCGAGTTACGCTACGTCAAAGTTTGACCCTTTTTTCCGCTTTGAGCGCTCAAGGGAAAACATCGCTACGAGGTGGCTTGTAACGATCGGATACCTTGGAGAGCGAGACAAGGACACACCTAGTGTAAACATGGCCACTCAAACGTGCTCACACTGATGGTTCGTTCTCACGACAATTAGAACGAAAGATGCACTATTTTGCCACCTCTCACTGACAGTTTTTTATGCGACAGAAAAAATCTCACCACAAGAAAATGGAATCGAGTTTCCCAAAATCGAGATAGGATTTTGTAGGCAGAGATAACATGACCCCATAGATTTAAACAGATCATCCATAAGTGCCACGGTCTCCAAGTTACGCTATGTCAAAGTTTGACCCTTTTTTTCGCTTTGAGCGCTCAAGGGAAAACGTCACTACGAGGTGGCTCGTAACGATCAGATGTCTTGGGGAATGAGAAAAGGGCACACCTAGTGTAAACCTGGCCACCTGGATACGCTCGCACTAACGGTTCATTCCCATGACAAGCAGAACGAAAGATGCACTATTTTGCCACCTCATTGATAGTTTTTGATGATTTTTGATGCGACAGAAAAAATCTCACCACAAGAAAACGGAATTGAGTTTCTCGAAACCAAGATAGGATTTTGTAGGAAAAAATAACTTGACCCCATAGGTTCAAACGGATCATCCATAAGTGCCATGGTCTCTGAGTTAGGCTATGTCAAAGTTTGACCATTTTTTCCGCTTTGAGTGCTCAAGGGAAAACATCGCTATGAGGTGGCTCATAATGATCAGATGTCTTAGGGAGTGAGACAAGGGCACACCTAGCATAAACCTAGCTAGCCAAATGCGCTCGTGCTAATGATTTGTTCCCACGACAAGAAGAACAAAAGATGCACTATTTTGCCACCTCTCACTAACGGTTTTTGATGCGACAGAAAAAATCTCACCACAAGAAAATGGAATTGAGTTGCCCAAAACTGATATTTTGTAGGCAGTGATAACATGACCCCATAGGTTCAAACAGATCATCCATAAGTGCCACGGTCTCTGAGTTAGGCTAGGTCAAAGTTTGATTATTTTTTCCGCTTTGAGCGCTCAAGGGAAAATGTCGCTACGAGGTGGCTCGTAACGATCGAAAGTCTTGGGGAGTGAGACAAGGGCACACCTAATGTAAACCTGGCCACCTGGATGTGCTCACACTGACAATTCGTTCCCATGACAAGCAGAACAAAAGATGCACTATTTTGCCACCTCTCACTGACGGTTTTTGATGCGACAGAAAAAAATATCACCACAAGAAAACAGAATCGAGTTGCCCGAAACTGAGATAGGATTTTGTAGGGAGAAATAACATGACCCCATAGGTTCAAACGGATCATCCATAAGTGCCACAGTCTCCAAGTTACACTACGTCAAAGTTTGACCATTTTTTCCGCTTTGAGTGCTCAAGGGAAAACGTCACTAGGAGGTGGCTCGTAACGATCGGACATCTTGGGGAGAAATACAAGGGAAAACCTAGTGTAAACCTAGCCACCTGGATGCACTCACACTGACGGTTTGTTCCCATGACAAGCAGAACAAAAGATGCACTATTTTGCCACCTCTCACTGACAATTTTTTACGGTTTTTGATGTGATAGAAAAAATATCACCACAAAAAAATAGAATCAAGTTGCCCGAAACTGAGATAGGATTTTGTAGGTAGTGATAATAGGACCCCATAGGTTCAAAGGAATCATCCATAAGTGCTATGGTCTCCGAGTTAAGCTACGTCAAAGTTTGACCATTTTTTCTGCTTTGAGTGCTCAAGGGAAAATGTCGCTACGAGGTGGCTCATAACAATCAGACATCTTGGGAAGTGATACAAGGGAACACCTAGCATAAACCCAACCACCTGGACATGCTCATGCTGACGGTTCATTCCCACGACAAGAAGAGCGAAAGATGCACTATTTTGCCACCTCTCACTGACAGTTTTTTTATGGTTTTTGATGCGACAGAAAAAATCTCACCACAAGAAAATGGAATCGAGTTGCCCAAAACTGAGATAGGATTTTTTAGGTAGCGACAACATGACCCCATAGGTTCAAATAGATTTTCCATAAGTGCCACGGTCTTTGAGTTACGAGATGTCAAAGTTTGACCATTTTTCCACTTTGAGCGCTCAAGGGAAAACGTCGCTACGAGGTGGCTCGTAATGATCAGACGCCTTGGGGAGAAAGACAAGGGAACACCTGGCATAAAATTGACCACCCAGATGCACTCGCACTGACGGTTCATTCCCACAACAAGAAGAACGAAAGATGCACTATTTTGCCACCTCTCACTGACAGCTTTTGACGGTTTTTGATGCGACAGAAAAAATCTCACCACAAGAAAATGGAATTGAGTTGCCCAAAACCAAGATGGGATTTTGTAGGTAGCAACAACATGACCCCATAGGTTCAAATAGATCATCCATAAGTGCCATGGTCTCCAAGTTACGGGATGTCAAAGTTTGACCATTTTTTCCACTTTGAGCGCTCAAGGAAAAATGTCACTACGAGGTGGCTCGTAATGATCGGACGCCTTGGGGAGCAAGACAAAGGCACACCTAGCATAAAACCGACCACCTAGATGTGCTTGCACTAATGGTTCATTCCCACAACAAGCAAAATGAAAGATGCACTATGTTGCCACATCTAACTGATAGCTTTTGATGGTTTTTGATGCGACAGAAAAAATCTCACCACAAGAAAATGGAATCGAGTTGCCCGAAACTAAGATAGGATTTTTTAGGTAGTGACAACACAACCCCATAGGTTCAAACAGATTGTCCATAAGTGCTTCAACTCTTCTTTTATAGGTGATGAAATGATGAACTTCACTCCATAAGCATGAAATGATGAACTTAAGCATGAAATGTCTTAATTGGTTCTTGAAATGATGAACTTCACTCCATAAGCACAAGTTTATGAAATAATAACTTCACTCCAATCTCTTCATGATGAAGGACTCAAAGAAAATTCACTCAATCAAAATACAGAATATCAACATTACCGGTATCAATACTTGGGTATACATAATATGAGCAATAGATAGTTTAAAAGTATACGCCATATGAGTTACAAGTAATGAACAAATTGGATCACATTTCAAGACATATACACAACTAACAAATTTGATCACATTTCAATAGCAAACAACTAAGTTTCAGGAATATCATGTTTCATATAACAATGAACAAATTGGATCAAATATCAAGTTTCATATATATCAAAATGAACAATAATCGTGTACATATATCAAAAAATGGCGTAGATGCCAAATCAATAATAGTTACAAAAATGTGGCAGGTGTCATGTCTATCAAAGTCGATATATACATATACAAATGTCGAATATATAAAAAATCGGTCCTTCAATGACCACAACTATAACTATATGTCTCTATTGGTATCTATGACTATGGCAGATCATCAAAATCGAGCCTCTTTGAAGCAGTACGTGGCTCTGCAAGTGGCTACACAAGGACAATTCAAATGTCTAATCAAATATATTTTCTCAATATAACATCAAAATAACTAAATACTGAACTCTAAATTGTTTGAAGTTGAAATGTTGATTACCTCATCTCTGTCTTTAGCAATTCGGTGAGGCTGAGGATCCATGGGATGTCCTGTAGGAGGTTGTAACTGGTAAAACAACATTAATACATGTTAATGACATATATGTCAAATAACACATAATAACTAAAAATGAATAGACTAAAAAACTAAAGCATACTGGAGCCTCAGATGGATGTGCTATGGTCGTAGAAGGCAAAATCACAGATGAATCAGTTACAACCATTTCCTATATCCATGGTAAGTGATCCAAAAGGAGTTAACTAGACGGTTTCAACTCTGATGTGCACTTAGTGAAAAGGAGTTGATCTAAGATAGACATACCTTTTTCCTTGGTCGTGTTGGATCCCATAATATACGTGTAGGACTTCTACTGAAATGGAATGGTAGAATAACAGTAGGATGTTTGGAAGGGGCCTATAATAGTTCAAAGACAATCATACCAGCTAATAACCCAAAGTTGTTGACAAACTAGATAAAACAAATATTTTTAACATATGTAGAAAAAATGCACACCAAAGCCTCATATAGTTCTCTTGTAAACTTAGGAGGCCTAGTCGAATCTGATGCAGCTATTACCATTTCCTGTATGAAAAATGATAACATGTGATATAGACATAAAAGGATTTAGTTATTTCGAACAAGAAAGAATGCAATCCAAAGTGAATATGAAGATATCACCTCTTCCCTCTGCTGACTCTCATCGACATCAGGTGCATTCATTAATTCCGTAAACCCCATATGTTTCTATATATAGAACAAATAAATTAAGTGCATTTATCAATATCTACATATAGATGTTTAACCATAATACATTTCAACAATTGAATTTAAATTGTAGTGAATTACCTTATTTTGTTTGGGTGTCCAAGAGGATATCTTTTTCTGCCTCGGAGTGCTAGAGGATGGCTTTCTCACACGAGATGTCCTCGAGGCAGGTGGGGTAAACTAATGGAAAAAAATTAACATAAGGGAAAAGAGCATGTATTTAATATATCACTTAAGTCAAAAATATATAAATCTAAATGGTACCGCATAGCTATCTTGGCCAAAGTCAATGGCTGAAAGTGTGATATCATCAAGTTGGGACATCTCAGTCATTGATAAGCCCTACAAAATATCAAGTAATGATACATATAATTAATAAAATATATTTTGAATCCAATGTATTGTTATATTTTAAACAAATTTACAAATCTTTACCTCTGGTGGCGAAACTACTCATGACCATGGAGATGACTGAACAGTATGTGGTGTACTCCCACCACCTGTTGCACCCTGCAATGCATTTTATTTATATGTCACTTTAAATTGTTCTAAAAATAAAAATTCATTTATTTTAATAAGATTTAGTCACTTAATTTATAACATGTCATAAACAGAATTAAACGCACCTGTGTCTGATAGAGAGGGTACAACATATTGAGTAGTTCATCGGTGAAGGCCACATCCTCTGTCGTAGAAGCATGGCATCTACTCCCGCAACATGTACATGAATGAGATGTCCCACCATCCTCATCTGCGTCAGTGTCTACACCATAACATACACCTTGGCAAGTGGGGCACATATGCTGAATGGGTTGGCTCATGCCAAATGATGTATGAGGTGTTGTTGATGAAGGAGGTGTCACTGAGGAAGGAGGTTTTGTTGATGAAGGAGGTGTCACTGATGAAGGAGGTGCTATAGGTGCTGGTACATCCTCTGCTCCGACCAGCTATGTGCCATGCTAAATAATGACGTCATTCAATGATGCAGCTGCCTAAAGAGTTTTTAATTTCATAGACTCCTTCAAGGATATAGGGACAGTGACATGAACCATGGGTTTAGGAGCTATACGCCTCCTATGTTGTGGATCTACCACCTTATGGGCCCTATGTCTATCCTGCGTAGAGCCTCTCCCTCTACCCTGAAATTGTCAGATGTCAAAGTAATTCGGCTTCTCGCTGAGGATAAACTCACAATACAACTTTCTCAAAAAATATAAAGGCACCTCCCAATTATTACAAGGTGGTTGGTCAAAGACCATATACCACCTATCCCAAAAAGAATCTTTCAACCTAGCATGAACACACCAATGTATAGGAAATTGAGTCGTATTTAGTTCCAGGTTGTTACTGGTAACAGGATCGGTGAAAAGAGCACATATGTCAGCTTTAACTATGCCCTTTTTCTTCACTTGATCATATGACAACCCATCCGCATAAAATGTTTGACATCTATCCCTCCATGAACCCCATTTTGTAACCTCCCTAGATACCTCATTTTCACTATTAGCCATTGTTTCTAGTGTTCTGGCAAGGGTTGAGTGGTGCTCAAGCCTAGAGGTCCTCAACCTATTCACCAATATAGAAATTTGGGCACTATTTTGTGTAAGGCGATTGATGATATCCTCTTGTGTGGCATCTACATGATCTAATGGAGGACGTGGAGGGTTTCAAGGTGGTGGTGGTTGTTGAGGAGCAGCATTTTCAGAATTTTGAGGGTTTTCTTGTTGCTCTTGTGCAATGTTAACAGGGTTTTCTTGTGTTGCTTGTGCAAGAGGAGGTCTTTGTTGTCTATTTCATTTTTGGGGATTGCTTGAAGAATCTGACATCAAATTAGTAAAAGCAAAACTTAAATCAATTAAACAACCCTAATTTAATTAAAATGCAAAGAAAAATAATCAAACAAATCAAATCTTACCTATTCAACAGGGTGCCATTGTTGAAAATTGCTTTCGATGATGGGAAAATAAAAAATAGTTGCAAACCCATGCGGGTTCGATGATTTTTTTGGCTTCTCGTTGCTGTTGTTCCATGGGTTTTGGCATTGAAAATGGCCTAAACCCATGGCCTAAACAAAAGAAATATGTTTCTCAAAACTCGTATGGGTTTTGAGAAACTTTAATTTTTTTTATTTAAAAAAAATGTTCCTCAAAACCCTACGAGTTTTGAGGAATTTTTGGTTTTTTTAATTGTTTTTTCTCTAGGCTTGGTGTTACCAAGCCTAGCACGTTTTTGAAATTTTAGAACCCGCACGAGTTATGAAATTTTTTTTTTTTTTGGCATGTGGCCACTTTTCTGTTCACCATCTTGGTGCACTTACCCATGTTGATGTTAAGACTTCCATTTATGAAAATCATTAAACTTTCATCCATTTCTAATGTCTTCTATTTATGTATATTCAAATCATAAATAATATTTTAAAGAAAAAAAAAATTCCTTATATTGAATGTTAAGACTTCCCTCTATAAAACCCACTAAGCTTTCATCCATTTTGATGTCTTATATTAATGTATTTTCAAATCATAAATGATATTGTAATGGAAAAAAAAAAAAAAAATCTTATGTTGATCTAGACCAATTAAATAAATGACATAAAATGCAGCACACAACTATCTACATTAATTAATTTTAGTTGAATTTTATGGATTTATTAAAATTGAATAGATATGATTAAAGGTATTTTGATTGTGAAATTTCTAATAAAGATTAAAATTTGATGTTATGTAAATTTTGATTGTCTTGGTATTGTAAAATGAATGTTCCCTATCTAATAAATCTCTTGGGTTTTGAACAATTCTAAATTATTTTAGGGGGCAAATTTGTAGTATGCTAGATCGATGTTATATATAATATTAACCTACTACACATAAATGATATGAAATTTGTATGATTGATCTTTCCCATCATGGACTACAAAAACTAAAAGTGCTCCTATCTTTGGAATTTTCTTAAGAATAAGAGCTAGTAATGTTTTTAATACCTTGTGGAGATCATTATATTGCAAGCACCGTGTTTTTGTATGTTGACACCCTAAACTAAATAAAATTTCACAATGATTGAAGAGTATCAAAGACATTAACAATCAATTGTACAAATTTCCTAAATGAATGTGATGCAAATTAGATTCCTTTAAGCACTCTAAATTGATATAACTTGAATTTCTAAAATATGTTTTCTCTAATATATAAATGGTAATTATGTATTGGAAAGCATTATTAGATTAATAAATGCTTTAAAAGAATATATTGGATTAGTAGGGTCAATTTATCTAGGTCAAACTTTTTTATCAATCAAATTTATAGCTTTGCATGAATATTCCAGAATTGTTAGGAAAATGGTGTCTCAACCTTGCAATCATAAAAGGTTATTGTTGATAAATGAGCATGGGGTGTTGCAATTGGGGGTACCCCCTTTTCAGATCTGGGGAGATGGCCCCCTATGGAGGGTCTGAGGGTCATGCACCCCAAAGCAATTTTGAGGGCAATTCCCTTGAAAGACACATTTTGTGTATAATTTATCATTGTAAATCTTTGACTACTCTCAATTATATACATAAGGTTGGTTTAGTATGTCATACACTCAGCCCAATCAGAGTGTTGAATGGACTAATTGAAAGTCCTAAGTAGAGGCTCATTTAATTGTCGACTAGGGATGTAACTCTAGGATTCTAGTACTACATGTGTAGTAGAGGGTTCTTAAACCTTTTGTCATTGCATGAAATAAATACTAGATAAGGAAATCATAGCAATTCTAGAAATGAAAATCATATTATAGAGCAGTTGTTGTGGGTTACTTGAAGAGTGACTCAATAATGGTTGTACATAACACTATGCTAATTTGGTTGCAACTAGGACTCTATCTAAATGATTGTATTAATAGAGCTCATAAACTAACCAATAGTAACCAAAAGAGTTATAGTAATCTATCTAATGCATATATATAAACAAAACTAATCTAACAAAAAGAAAGAAGACCTGACAGTTACACAACCTTAAGTGGCTTGCTTAAGGAATACAATCGCCAATAAGTAACAATACACTAACTCAATATATGGTAATCATTTCCCATTCATATTTATATCCTCAACAACAATGATACTCACAAATATTCAAAAAATCTAGTCAGCAACATCATAGTGATTAACTATTAAATGATTGAAACAAAACTATATATTCACTCAAAAGAAATAACTTGAATGGAACTCTCCCTTTTTCAAACAATCTGATAGAGTGGAGCATTTAATTCTTCAAACTAATAATAGAACATGTTTCATTCATCGCTACCATTGAGGACAACTTATTCAACAAAGCTAGACTATAACAACAACTACATCTAATAAGAGTTCTATTCTAAAATACTCTTTTATTTGGTAGCAACACAAAACCAGGAATGTGCATAGGTACACTAAAACTAAATTTATGAGGCACAAACTCTCCATGATGATTCAAATTCTCTCCATATTTTTTGGGTAGGAAAATTCAACAAAGACTAGACACAATAACACTTCTCTCTGTAATCTTTGGCTACTTCCATGTGAACCAACAGAGTGAATCTCCTTTGGTTGCGGGTGAACAGTGATCTCTCAAGCTATGAGCTAGTTGTAGTTTCTTCAAGACACATGTTAGTCCCTTACAACAAGCATTCATCCACATAAATCATCATCTACAACATATTGAAATTATAAAGCACATAGCATATTTTCATATTAACATGTCATATTTAATACTATAACTTGTACGTGATAATATGGTTTGAAGGATAGTTAAAACATATAATAAGTCTTATAAAACTAGTAGAAAATAAGTAAAACAAGGGAAATCCTAATGTAGAAGCAAATATTGTGCTTTGATACCATGTTGAATTTTGCAACATAAGTCTATAAGATCATACAGAAAACTAGAACACCTTCCACAAATGAGAGTAACAAGAAAATTATGCCATGTTCCTAAAAAGAGAATATTATAGAATAAAGATTACAATACACAATGGCATGCTTTATAGAAAGAAAATAGATGCCCTAATCCTAAAAATAAGGAGAACTAAAATGAAGCATGAAGGAGCTAAAGAGCTAGAAAAGAAGGACTCTAGATAGAAAACATAACTCTATATATAAAAGCATAGCTCTATATGAAAAATCAAAGTTGTAACCAAAATTCTATAACCCCCCCCCCCCCCCCCCCCCCACCCCTAATGAAACTTGGGGAGAAGTATAAAACCTCTAAATGCATGACTTGGGTATGTGCAGGATCATGGTGGGCCAAAACAAGCCCTTAAGTGGCAATGAAATTTTAGAAAATCATGCAACTTGACATGAAAATTTGATTAAGTTATGAACATTATTTTAAAAATGTGTAAGAAGAGAACTTGTAGAAAATTGAATGTAGTTTCTAAGCTACTAGGTTTTTTTTGAAAAAAAAAATCTATTTGACGAAAATTTGAAATTTCAATGCAGCAGTACTAAAATTTCAGGAAAAAGATAAGAAGTATATGTTTGACCACCCTAACCACAATCAAATCATAATTTTTTTAATAATATTTTTAATATAAGTAGTAGACTCATGTCCTAATGTGACACATATTTTTAATTAAAAAAATTTACATAAATAATTAATTATGACTTTTTTACTACAACTTTTTAGAATTTCAAAAACTCATACGTCTAACCACCTTAACCTAATCTAAACTTATGAAATTAAAGTTTATTTATTTTCCTATAGTAGACGAAGCATAGAATGTGACGCATGTTTCAGATTCTAAAAATGTGATACCTTTTGAAAGTTATGAGTTTTTTCAATCAGCCTATCAATCAAGATGATGCAGAGCCCTGATGTAGATGTGAGATAGGTTCCTCTACCCAAGGACCAAACCAAGGATTCTAGTGACCTAAAATAACTTCATGGGGTGAGGAAGAATTTTTTTGATAGGTTCCACACCATTTATACCTTATATTCTTTCTTAACAAGATCAAACCCTTGAATGCTTCACAATGGTTCCTGGGGACCCTTAAGGACCTTATACTCCAACTAGGGTTGGCACTCTTCCCAAGTCATCAATGGATTTATAGGATTTGGTTTTATTTATAATAGGTCAGAGAGACACTATCCAATCACTAGTTTTGGTCCCTATTGGTGGTTTGATGAAGTTGCAGCATGAAGGCCTACTAGTCCCAGTAACCCTGTCAGGCTAGTTTTTACCATTTATCTTCTTGTTCCTCCAAAGGATCCCAAAAAATAATGGAATATTTGAACACCCATTATGGAGTTACAAAACATATAAAAAGTGTTTAGACTGTTCTGAAACACAAGGGTCCCAACCTCACCGTGACTAGGAGACCTGATAGCCCTAATTAGGCCTGATTTGCAAAGGAGGTTCCCTACACAAGTGTTTCCTTGTCATTAAAACATAAGGAATATTCTCAATTCATGGAAAAAATAACAATCACCAAGTTTAGGACCTTGATCAAACCCCAAACACCTGATATGGAACCTGTTTGCTTGAATTCACACGGTGGCCACATGGAGTTGCCCACCTTACTACATCCAAACCTTGCCTCCAACTAGTCCTAACCTGAAAAATACCTCTAGAATATTAAATTACACTGACCAAACTTTTATTTCCTCCAGGGTTGTTGACAACCAATGAAGGATCAACAAGATTTGGCCATTTCTTTGTGAAACCCTAGGCAAAACTGTCAAACCCAGGTACCTTTCAGAAAAAATGCAACTTCTCCCTTGTCTTGGCAAGTTAGGACCTCATAACTAGTGCATTGGAAAGGTGATTGACCCCTCTATAACATCCAATAGGTTTCCTATCACAAATCTTCCATACAATACTGTACATGGGTTCATAACAGTAAAATTGCAAGAAACTCTTCGAATTTTATTGCTTCAATGATGCCAAAATGTTCTACAAACCTCCAACAACCATGAGTGATGGTTGGAAAAAAAAATTTATGCCTCCCCCAATAGTTATTAGTCACTTTTTGAATTGTGGTGACCATTGGGAATAAGTTGCATTATTTAACCAAAAGTTGTCATTAGCAACTTTGACACACATTAAGCCAATTTTGGCACACATAAGCCCGATGACTTTGAGTCATCCAAACATGTCATAAACATACTAAGATACCTATAATCACACATAAACACCTAAAAGATTCAACTTGATACCCCTAGGCCCATATGCCCATGGTGGCTTATCAATTTGCCAAATCCATGTCATTGGGAGACAATGTGGGGTTTTATTACAAAGATCAAACAAAACCAAACTATCCTATTATAGAGATAGAATAATCACATTCTTATAAATATTTTTCCTTTTAGGCCTACATTTTCTTGGTCATGAGGTGCCCCTGAACCATACTCCCGGGGTGAATGTACCTCAAGTCCACTTGAGATGAGCTTGTGTAATGTAGTGCCATGTTTCTTGATCTGATCTTTATCCAACCAAATGGCTTGAGAATCTGGTTTTCCCTTCCATTTGACCAAGTATTATTTGTACTCCTTGATCCTTGTCTTTTTTATAATCTTGGTATGCAACACTTTCTCAAGTTTAGGTGACTCATGTTTAGGAAGATCTACATTTGTTGTATCTTCTATGACCTGTTGTGAGTCACCTGCTTTAAAATCACCTTTAAAAGGAGTTAGATCACACACATTAAAAATAGGAGATATGCCAAGGTCAGGTGGTAATTTAATTTCATATGCATTGTTGCCAAACTTCTTCATGAGTTGGCATGGTCCGACTTTCCTTTGCATGAGTTTAGTGTTCTTACCCTTGGGTAGCCTTTCCCTTTTCAAATTTTCCCAAACCAAATCTCCAACTTGACATTGTAGTTCTCTCCTTTTCTGATCTACATGTTCTTTGTACTGGTCTGATGACTTTTGAAGTTGCATCTTAACCTTCTCATGTACTTCCTTTATGTCTTCAACAAACCTCTCTCCATCGGCACTTATGGGGTCTATATGGGGTAGTTCTCTCAACTCCAGTACCGCTCTTGGATATAACCCATACACAATCTGAAAAGGTGACTTCCCTATGCTTCTATTTACAATGTCATTGTAGGCAAACTCAGCTTGGGGCAAGATTGAATCCCATTTTTCACCATGTTGTCTTGTAAGGCATCTCAACAAGTTTCCCAATGATCTATTTACCACTTGTGTCTGCCCATCTATTTGTGGATGATAGGGTGATGAAAAAGGATAGGTTGGTGCCATGTTTCCTCCATAGAGTTCTCCAAAAATGTCCAACAAATTTGACATCCCTATCAGACACTATGTTCATCGGGAGTCCATGGATCCTTGCTACTTCTTTGAAAAACAAATCAGCTATGTAGGATGCATCACTAGTGGACTTACATGGCAAGAAGTGTGTCATTTTACTAAATCTATCCACTACCACAAATACACTATCAAACCCCTTTTGTGTTCTAGGCAAACCCATCACAAAATCCATTGACACACTTTCCCAAGGTCTTGAAGGGATGGGTAAGGGCTTATAGAGGCCTGGATTAGTACTTCTCCCTTTTTTCCTTTTGACAAATAGTGCACGCATCTACAAACTTTCTTACATCTACCTGCAATTTGGTCCAAAAGTAGTGTCTTCTTACCAATTCAAGTGTCTTGTCCAAGCCAAAATGACCAACCATAGCCCCACTATGCTTTTCATTGATGATATTAGTCCTCATTGAGCACCTTGGTATGCACAATTGCCCACCTTTTAAGAGAATTCCATCCTAGATCTGAAAATCAGAAAACTCCACATGATATCCTTCATAAAAATCAATGCATACCTTGTAGATCTCCTTAAAGTCCTCATCTGTAACATACATGTCTTTCAATGCATTAATCCCAATGCTTTCTAGTTGAATTTCAAATATGGTTAACTTCCTTCTACTTAGTGCATCAGCCACTTTGTTGGCTACTCTTTTCTTGTTTTTTGATGGAGAATGTGTAGGCTTGGAGGCATCCTACCCATTTCATATGCCTATGACTTAACTTTTCTTCGCTGTTAATGAAACTCAAGGCATGGTTATCAGTATAGACCACAAATTATTTTGGTAACAGATGGTGCCTCCATTTTTTCAAAGACTAGACCAGTGCATACATTTCTAGGTCATATGAATAGTATTTTCTCTTTGCCTCATTGAGCCTTTTACTAAAGAATGCTATGGATCTGCCTTCTTGGCTTATGACTGCTTCTATGGCCACATGACTAGCATCACATTCAATCTAAAATACTTTATTAAAATCAGGTAAAGCAAGCACCGGTTGTTGAGCTACCGTTTGTTTGAGAGTTTCAAATGCTTCATCTGCTTCCTTTGTCCAAGAGAACCTACACTTTTGACCACCTTTTATGGTGTCCAATATTGGAGCACATATCTGACTAAAACCTTTTATGAATTTTCTATAAAATGTGGCTAGTCCATGGAAACTTCAAATTTCACCAATAGTTCTAAGAGTGGGCCAAGAGAGAATTGCATTTACCTTATCCCGGTCCATCTTCAAGTTACCTTTGGAGATCACAAATCTAAGGTAGGTGAGTTCTTCCTACATGAACAAACACTTCTCCATATTGATCATCAATTTCTCAAAACTATGTCTAGATGCCTCAAGTGCTCTTCTTTTGTCCTGCTAAATATTAGTATGTCATCCAAACACACTATTACAAAATTCCTTGTGAAATCTTTCAAAACTTTATTCATGAGTCTCATGAATGTACTTGGGGCATTAGACAACCCAAATGGCATAACCTTCCTCTCATATAACCCTTGATTTGTTTTGAAGGTTGTTTTCCACTCATCACATGGCCTAATTCTTATTTGGTGGTATCCACTCTTTAAATCAATTTTAGAAAAATATTTTGCACCCCCCAAACAATCAAGCAAATCTTATATCCTAGGCATTGGAAATCTATAGATTATGGTGATTTTGTTGAGGGCTCTTGAATCAGTACAAAGCCTCCATGTTCCACCTTTCTTAGGTGTCAAAATAGCAAGGACTGCACATGGGCTGAGGCTCTTTCCAATCAAATCAAAATCTAGCAACTCTTGAATTTGTCTTGCCATCTCCTCATTTTATTGTGGTGTGAATTTGTATGCAGGCTTATTAGGCGGTGTAGCCTCTAGGATGAAGTCAATACAATGACTGATCTCTCTCATTGGCGGAAAACTCCTTGGTATTCCATCTGCAACTATACCCTTATATCTCTCAATGATCTCTTTTACTTTCGGACTGAGATCCCTTTCTTTCCTTTCTGCTCTGTCATCTGCAGTAGGCTTCTCCTTTGATTTTGGTTTTGGAAGTAAAGCAAAACATAGCCCTTCTTCATTTTTCATCTCCTTGAGGAATTGTTTCCCTTCTACCATCATCACTTTTGACTCACTTTCTTTCTTTTCTTCACTATTTTCAATCAAGGGAAGCATCTCTATGATCTTTTCATTATTTTTGATTGAGTAGGTATTTTTGACACCATCATGGTGTGCTTTGAGGTCATATTGTCATGGCCTTCCAAACAAGAGGTGACAAGCATCCATGTTAACAACATCAAACAAAATTTTATCCTTATATGTACTTGTAGACACCTAGAATTGTCCTATCTAATTAAATAAATATCTTTATTTATTTAATTATTTTAGCTTAATTCTTCTATTAATTAAATAAATCTTTATTTATTTAAATAATTCATTAACCTTTTCTACCTATGACACATGTCATTCATCTCTTAATTCCTACACTACCTACCCTCTCATTATTTTCTTGTTTCCTCTACCTACCCTCTAATCATAGCCGACCATTTATCTTTTACACCTCTCAATCTTATCCCTCCATTTCTTATAGTGTCTTCTATATAAGGAGATGCTTCCTTCATTATCAAACCCTCAACTATGCATTCGAACTCGACTACTCTAGCATTCGAACTTTCATATGCGATCAAGCCTACTTGCAACCACATTTCCGTTCTTTGTTGAGCTCTTGTGCACATATAAAATCTGAGAGCAAATATATCAAGCAAGATCAATGGAGATCCAAACCCTATTGGACATGTGATGGTATAATCTTTGTGATTTCATTTTATTTGCATTGTCTTAGGTAATCTTCATATGTTATGGTGGATCTTTGTTGTTGTTAGGCTAGGGTTTTGTGGTTGAATTCATTTAGCCTTTCAATATTGTTGTCTCCACTTTTCACCATATACATTTTGGCATGCTCGGTGGGACTCTTGTCCCTTTTGCATTTAACATCTTTTGTTGTAGATTTTGTGTTTTTGAAGTTGCAGATTTGACATTTCCGACAACATTTCGACAATTTCCGAGTCTGCACATTTTGAGATCACATTATGATTTTTTGCCACATCTGTGAACCTCTGAATTGTGTCTGTGTTTCCGACAGTATTTTTCATTTTCTAGATTGCAGGTTTTCATTATAGGCGCATCTGTGGGCGATTTAATCACGTATATGATCATTTTAATCGCGTTTGTGTTTTGCAGATTTTACTATTTTACATTTTTTGCAGAAACACATTTGTGAGGTGCTGAAACACGTCTGTGTTGTAGAATCGCATCTGTGTAGGGTAAAATCACGTCTGTGTTTCAGCTTTTGCATTTCGGTCTTTTATCCAGTTTTAGGGTTTTACTTCATTATTTGGATTTCAGATCTGGTTTATATTGAGCTAACATCTTCTGATCTAGCTAATGAAATCAGTGCAGCTTGTCTTGAAAGCAAAATCATTTTGTCGAAGGCCCCTATTTGAAACAATCCAAACTACTAACAAATCTTTGTTGTAGGACCTTGGCAAGGGTTTTTGATCTTTATTGTGTGCCTTTTTTTTCATAGATTATCAAACACTTCAATTGGTGCACTAAAATTGAACTAGTGTCTTTTGTGTCTTGAGCAATAGGCTCTTTTTGTTTAATCTTTAGAGGGTCTATCTCCCCGTGTGGTCATTAGGACTACTAGTGAGGAGAGAACAACCCAAGTGGTAGTGAGGAAAGCCATCCTCTTCCAAACCACTATAAACAACTATATCCATGGTGAAAACTATGGATAACGTGTGCTGATTAGTTCATACCGACACTATGTCTCCCCATAAACCTATTTGATCAAATTTATTTGATTAGTTGTAGGGCGTAACCCCTACCGGTCGGGATCCTTCTATATTTATAGAGCTGAAAGTGTCACATGTATGGCCACATGAGTGAATGCCCTTACTAGAACCTTTTTCTTTTAGAATCCAAAATCCTTCTAGTTGTTGGGGCAAGAGGTCGAACCTCTGGAGTGGCCCACACACATACAGTTCTTAGTAGAGATACAAAGTTCACCACGGGGACTTTTCGTGGGAGCTGATGCTTGGATGCCCCGAGAAGTGAGTGCTAAGGGTGGAGCCAATAGGGTCAAGCATCTAAGTATTCGCTCTAAATAGCGTAGCCTCATGTGGGATCAACAACTATTGTCCTGGCCAACCATAAGAATTGTGCTTGCCTTATTTTGAACATTCAAACATTCAAGACCAAACATCAAAACATTGTGTCTTTTGTGTCTTCAAGTGTATGCAAAACATTTTTACATCAATCAACACACTTTTCTTTGATTCATTTTTTAGTCTAAACACTTGAAAACATTGAGTCTTCATCAACATTATGTCCTCTTGTCATGAAAAATAGTCAAAAATTCAGATTGGGTCACAACAAAACAACCTCACAAATTGGAAAAATTGCAAAAAGTTTTCAGAAACGCATCTATGTCTGAAAGAATCATGTCTGTGTCATCTAACCACATCTGTGAAGGGCAGAAATGCATCTGTGTCTTTTGAGCAACATTTTTTACAAAATCTCAGAAACGCGTCTATGTCTTATAGAACCATGTATGTGTCATTAAATCACGTATGTGAAGTATACAGACATGTTTGTGTTTAGAATTGAAAAACTCACAGTCCAACAAACAAGAACAATCAGTTTCAGACTTATTGAGCTTCCTAAGCTATCTCTTCAAGTTTTCACCTAGCATTCAACCTATCTTTGGGTCTCACAAAGTCCATAATTGCTTTACACCTTACATTACATTCACATTTGTCTAAACTTAAGTCAAAAGGTCACTTGCTTGTCCTCATCTTGCTTTGTCAACATACTACATACAACAACATTTTGCTAAGTGGTCCCTCATCAAGACCTATCACCTTTGGGTCTCATTTGGTCTTACTTAGAGTCAAGGTCAACTTACATCATCAAGAGAAACTATCATCTCTTTGGAAGCCACACCTACTCTACTACATACATACTTGGTCTTACACTTTGGACATTGCAAGTAAACCTCATATTCATTTACATTTCATCCAACTCTTGGTCTTCCATACTCTTTTCTATTTTCATCTAGTCTCGCACATCTTGGTCCATACCTAGTTCATGGTTGAAACCCGTTACCAAAAATCTAGGAGATAAGCTAAAGAGGCTCAGGAGTCTGCAAACATGAGTTCCTATGAGTATGACAATGATGTCTTTTTCAATTTTGATCATAACACATTGCCGGACATGGATGCCTATAAAAACATTCCAAATGTTGAGAACATGGACACTACAAACAACAATGATACACGCAATGATAATATGGACAACATTTCAGTACATTCAACAGAAGTGGAAGACTCCATTATGGATCCCCGTTTCAATCGATTGGTTGAGGAATTAATGAGGAGAGATAGACAATACTTCTTACAAGTGATGGCACAAAGTGGAGCCAAGTTCCCTCATGATTTTGACATGTCTCAAATAATGGAAAATCGACCTTTGTAACAACCTCACTCTAACATGGATCAAAGGAGGCCTAATAGTGGAGGCAATAGAGGACCACATATGGTGCCTGAATCACCATCATCTTTGTTTCAAAAAATAGAGGTCCCATACACATATGGTCAAGCATATGATACTCACCTTCGAAGACCATTATGGAAGTCTTATGCAGAAAAATATACTCAATCACATACTAATGCTAAGGACCAACCACCAAAGAAATTGGATATCCAAAGGCATGTTCAAAATTTGGACACAAGGAAACCCCGCATAAAATTTGGGGGCAACACATTAGAACAAACTCATGACATGCCTGTAGAGTATGGTATACATGGACAAAATGGATATTCCATTCCTCATCATGAATCTATACCAAGTGGTCCTTATATGCAACATCACTATAGACCTCCTCCATATGAACATGTGTATGATCAATACCATCCATATATGCAACAATCTCCTCCTCCACTCGGTGGTTCAGGCATGGGGTATGGTCCAAGAAATCGGTCTCCACCTAAGAACAATTTGGAACAGCAAATAAAAGACTTACAAAATAAAATGGAGGACATAAATACACCGAAGCCAACTTACACAATGAGAGACATATGTCTGTATCCATTTGACAAAAGCATTCCAATGCCTCCATTTTCTACACACTTTGTGACACCTAAGTTTGATAAGTACAGAGGAAAAGGAGATCTAAGGCACATATAAGACATTTTTTCACAGCTTGCATTGAGGTAGTAGCAGAAGAGACATATTTGATGAGATTATTCCCATAGAGCTTAGGTGATCAATCTATGGAATGGTTCTCCCAACTTCCACCTGGAATTAAATCATGGGTTGATTTAGTAGAGGCTTTTATCCAACATTTCTCATACAACATAGAGACAGACATATCAGTCACTACTCTGTGCAACACCAAGAAAAATGATGGAGAATCTTTTTCATCATTTTTACAAAGATGGAGAAATCTAGCCAGAAGATGCTCTTGTGAAATTCCACAAAAACAAATGGTAGAGATGTTCACCCAAAATGTTAACAAAGACATTGGTTATGACTTAAGAAAATCTTGTTTGTCCACCTTCAAAGATGTCATTGAAAAAGGCCTAGAAACAAGAGAAGGTCCTAATTGAACAAGGAGTCATCAAAATATTCAAAGAAAACAAAGAGGACTATAAAGGAAAAGACAAGCCAAGATTTTGGAATAAAAATAAGAACGTAGTCAATAATGGTGTTGTGGATGCCCATACAATATGACCCAAAATTGTTTTTGGATCAATCTCTACAAACAATCAGGTGAATACTCAAACAACTTCCAATTCACAAAGGAAGTACACTCCATTGGGAGAACCACTAGAGTCAGTTTTGAAGAAGCTAGTGGCAAACAAAATAATAACAATTCTAGATTTGCCTACATATGAGCCAAAGGTTAAACCAAATTGGTGGAATGATGATGAGTATTGTGAATTTTATAAGAGCAAAGGCCATAAAACAAGAAATTGTCATCGACTGAAGAACATCATACAAGATCTTATTGATAGAGGTGACATTGAGATTGAAGGACACTCATCCAATCAAGAACATGAAATGTTTAAAGAACCATTCCCAAAACATGACAAGGGAAAAGATAAAGCCATAGATGACCAAACCAACTATACCAGAGCATCTTATAACTATGAATCAACTATAAATCACATTTTGATGGACAATTATGTCTCTACCATTATCATCAAGAACAAAATGCCTGAGAATTCTACCCAAAGACCCAAAATTGTCCTAAAAGGAATTGGATCTTCTTCCGAACCTACCTCTGAATGTAATGTTACAAATCATCGAGGTAAATTCACCTTGCAAGGTTCTCCAGCTAAAAACACTGCTTGCTCATCAACCAAGCCTAAGTATGACCTTGTAGAACAGCTAGGGAAGACACCCGCGCTCATCTCTATCCTTGAGCTCTCACGCATATCCCCCGTACGTAAAGCCATTCTTGACAAAATCTTGAGAGACACTTCTGTCCCTACTAATATGAACGTGGACCAGTTTCAAGCCATGGTGGGATACCTTTCCATTCCACACTCCCTCACATTTACAGAAGCTGACGATGCCTCCGTGAGCCAACCACATAATGCACCTTTACACATTGAAGCCTTCCTACACAAACATCAAATAAAACGAGTCTTGATAGATGGAGGAGCAGGTCTAAACATTTGTACATTGAGCACTATTAAAGAATTGGGATATTCTGATAAAGCTGTGAATTCTACAAACAAAATTACCATCAAAGCATATGATGATGAGGAACATTCATCCAAAGGCACAGTCACCTTACCTCTCAGAGTTGGGCCAGTTACAAAGGATGTGGTTTGTCAAGTCCTAGACCTGGATCTCACATATAATATATTGCTAGGACATCCTTGGATTCATGAGATGAGGGCAGTCCCATCTACATACCACCAATGTATTAAGTTTCCTCACAATGGAGTTGAAATAACAGTTAATGGTGATCCTAATCCATTCATATATTGCAATAACTTGAGACCAAAAACTGAGACGATCATTCCAAGTAATAGAGAAGTTGTCCCTTCTTCTACATACATTGATCCTGAATATTACAACCTTCAACATCAAAAAAAGGGGAGCTTAAAGGGAAATATTAGGACAAAGGCATGGGTGAATACACTTTGAATCAAACCATGTGCTTACAACAAGTTATGAGTTCACCAAAAGAATATGGATGACCACATCCTTCTAAACAGGTATCCATCATTATACTCAAATGGGATCCTACTATCTTCCAAAAGTGGGGTGAAGTGGAGGAAGAAGATTTATACAAAATGCTTTACAAAGATCCTGAAAATGAGACACAAGATGACATTAGCATACCATGTGAAAAATATGGCAAAGGATTCAAGATCCTACAAAAATTTGGGTATGATGCCAAAAGTCCTCTTGGCTTAAGAAAGGAAGGCATTATTGAACCTTTACAACCTAAATTGACATTCAAAAAGGAATGCTCAAAAGGACTTGGTTTCATGTCTTCCAAGGTCAATGCTTGAAAGACAAAAGAAGAATTACAAATCAAAGTTGCCAAAAATCAACAAGAGAACCGCTATTCCACAGACTCCAATGAAAGGGAATGGAGTTCGGACAAATCCTCCACTGACTATGAACTCACTGAAACATTCAGAGAATCAAGTGAACCCATAGAAGAAGAGGAATATTACAAAAAATTCAAAGTTGGTCAAGAGGCAACCCCTGAGGATCCCACACAGTCCTTGCCTCTAGGTTCTAGGTCGAAATCACAAAGAATGAGAACACGTGTCCCGAAATGCGCTACTAGTGATGACAATTTGGATTCATTCACGATCGAGACAGATGAGGAGAGTGCCAACGATGACCTCGATAATTACCTCGACATAACTGAATATAACTGCATCTTCACCCTTAGTCCCGCTGACTTTGACAAAATTGAAGGCCTTCCCCTTGTTCACCACCAACTTATTGACTGGGACTAGGAAGGACCCGTATAGCTCGACACATTCCAAAATGATGAAGCCTTTATCAGTTATCTAGGCATACGAGATGATCTTCCCCCTGGGGACCATAAGGTGGGATACACTATAGAACTCAACAGCGTGGCATATTTTGGTGAGGGTGTTGGACCTTCTAGTCACAAAAATATAAAAATAAAAACAAATCAAGGGTCTTATGGTGAAAACCACGTTGTGGCACTATCTGACCCCAAAAAGGTAAAAAGAAAGGACGTATCCGAGGGTGAAAACCTCTCTAAGGCACCTGAGGATGGAAGGCTCGACATTCTCCTAGCATCATATGAATAAAAATCATCTATGTTGGTAGAGGAGACAATCAAAACAAACATTGGTACAGAAGAAATTCCACATAACATATTCCTAGTACAATCTCTGACAGAGACAGAAAGACTGAAGTTCATAAGTTTCTTTATGGAGTGACAAATCAATTTTGCATGGTCATATGCTGATATGCCTGGACTAGATCCGGATTTAGTAATGCATCATTTGATAGTCAAACCGGGGGCAAAACCAGTGAAACAGAAATTAAGAAAGATGCATCCACAAGTGGAATTATTAGTCAAACCAGAGCTTGAAAAATTATTGGATGTCGGATTCATACGCCCAATTGACTATCTTGAGTGGATTTCCAACTTAGTACCTATCAGCAAACTGGATCGAAGCATCAGAATATGCACAGATTTCAGAGACATCAACAAAGCTTGTCCTAAGGATGATTTTCCATTACGAAATATTGATCTGATTGTAGATCTCATAGCAGGTCATGCGATGTTATCTCTAATGGATGGATTCTCTAGCTATAATCAAATAAAAATCGCATCCAAGGATCAGCACAAAACAGCATTTACTTATCCTTGGGGAACTTTCTGCTGGAATGTCATGCCCTTCGGGCTCAAGAATGCAAGCGCTACATATCAAAGAGCCATGACTACTATCTTTCATGATCTCATGCACGTTACTATGGAAGATTATGTTGATGACCTTTTGGGAAAATCAATAGATAGAGATACACATTTGGACATACTCTCAGTCATTTTTGATTGGTTGGAAAAATACAAAGTAAGATTAAACCCCAAGAAATGTGTCTTTGGAGTAACCTCCAAGAATCTCCTAGGATTCATTGTTTCAAAAAGAGGAATTGAAGCCGATCCAGCAAAATTCAAGGCCATCCTAGAGATGCAACCACCAAGAAATATCAGCCAACTTTGATCTTTGCAAGGGAGATTCTAGTCCATACGAAGATTCATAGCACAACTTACGGATAAATGTCATCCTTTTTAACATTTGCTACACAAAAAAATCAAATTCAAATGGGATGATAACTGCCAACAGGCTTTCCAAATACTCTAAGATTATCTTCTGAATCTACCAGTCTTGATGCCACCGGTTCTAGATCAACCCCTATTATTATACATATCCGCTACTTCAATAGCACTGGGGGCACTCTTAGCACAACAAGGTACTAAGGGCAAAGAAAAGGCAGTCTACTACATCAGTCGCACCTTGGTGGGATATTAGCTAAACTACACACCAATTGAGCGTGCATGTCTCACTGTGGTCTTTGCTTCACAGAAATTATGACATTACATGCTAACTCATAAAACTAAGTTAGTCACAAGGATCGATCCATTGAAATACTTTCTCAATAAAGCAATGCTTACTGGATGACTAGCCAAATGGGTGATGCTCTTGAGTTAATTTGAAAATGAATATGTAGATAGAAAAGCAATAAAAGGACAAGCTATCGCAGATCAATTAGCAGATGCTCCCATGATAGATGATGCTCCTCTAACTTCAGAATTTCCAGATGAATCCATCTTGACAGTATCACACACAAAGCCTTGGCAACTATACTTTGATGGCTCATACATACAGCATGGTGCAGGAGATGGCATCCTCTTCATCACACCTCAAGGGGATTCCATACCAAAATCATATCGATTGTCATTTCCTTGCACTAATAACATAGTAGAATATGAGGCATTAACAACTGGATTACAGATTGTATTTTAGTGGAAGATCCAGGAACTTCATGTTTTTGGGGACTCTCAACTTGTAATTCATCAAGCAAATGATGACTATCAAACACAGGATGAAAAATTAATGCCTTACAAAAGAATGGTGGATGACCTGAAACAACATTTTGTGAAGTTAAACTTTGAGCATATACCAAGAGAGCAGAATTGAGCCACAGACGCCATGGCTACTATTGCTTCATTGATCGATCTACCATAGAATGAAACCCACTATGAGTTCTTGGTGGATAAAATTTTGGTTCCCTCGTATGAGATCACTCCTACTGAGATGATATGTGTCGTTGGTCATGATCCCCAGTTATATGGTTCCATTTTCACATACCTTCGTAATAATACCCTTCCTCCTGACTTATCTAACAATCAATGTCGCACTTTCATTCGCCAATCTTCTCGATACATCATTTTAGCCGATATCCTATACCGTTGAGGCCTAGATGACACTCTCCTTAGATGTTAAGAAAGGGACGAAGCTCAAATTGCATTATGCAAAGTTCATGAAGGGATATGTGGCCCACATTCTAGTGGTCCTACCTTGGCCAAGAAACTCATCAGGACTGGATATTACTAGCCCAATATGGAAAAAGACTCATATCAATTTGTCAAGAAATGTAAGCAATGTCAAATCGATGGAGACCTCATTCATGCGCCAGCGCAAGAACTTCAACTGATTGCGACTCCTTGGCCCTTTTGCCAATGGGGACTCGATCTCATAGGCAAGATTCACTCTCCTTCCTCCAATGGCCACAAATTCATCATCACTGCTACAAAGTATTTCACAAAATGGATCAAAGTTGTGCCTCTTACACAAGTCACTAGAAAATAGATTGCTACATTCATTCTCAACTACATCATTTGTCGTTACGGTATTCTTGTTTCCATCATCACCGATAACGGGCGTCCCTTCAAAAATCAGGATGTTTGTGAACTTTGTGATCGCTTCCATATTACCCATCATTTATCTACACCATATTACCCCCAAGGTAACAGCCAAGCTAAAACATCTAATAAAACCATTCTTAAAATCCTAAAAAAGATAGTCGATGACGCTGGCTGCAATTGGCATATCCAACTTAATCCCGCACTTTGGGCTTACCACACAAGCGTCTGCACACCTACTGGAGCTACACCTTATTCACTTGTCTACAATGCTAAAGCTATCTTTCCTATTGAGGTTGAGTTACCCTCTTTATGAGTCTCTTTGCAAAACATTATTAGTAATGAAGACTACAGGGTCTCTCGCTTACAAGAACTTGAACTATTGGATGAATGAAGACAAACTACTTTTAATCATCTCAAAGCTTATCAACAACGAATGAGTCACAGTTACAATCATATAGTCAAGCCTCACACATTTGAGGTAGGTGACTTAGTTCTCAGAGAAAATCCTAAAAATCAGCAAGACGGAGAGAAGAAGGGTAAGTTCGAACCAAATTGGCTTGGTCCTTACATCATCACAGCAGCATATGGATCTGGTGCATATCAGCTCTCAACTCCAGATGGTGAAACTTTGGAGGATCCTATCAACAACATGCACCTTCACAGGTTTTACACATAGCTCTTTAAAGTATCCTAATTCAAAAGTACAAAAAAAAATTGAAAAAATAAAAAATAAAAAAATTGAAAAATCCAAAAAAGTAAAGAAAAACATTTTCGTCCAATAGTGAAAACCACTTCGGTGGCGCCCGGGGCAAGTACCATGGTGAAAAATGGGTCACTAGCTCCATGCATAGAGACATTGCTCCTCCCTCCTTCAGGATTCCATTTCATCCTTTCACTTCGCACACACTCACAACCTATCCATTCATAATAAACTTACCCATTCCCATCATGGCTTGTCATTGATCTACCCAAGATTGGTTAGCCATTCATAATAACTCCCTTTTCACCCTTTCCATCCATAATAAATCAGCTCCTATCTGTGGCTAAGGCAAATCCTACGTCTAGTGATGGGTGTGGAATTGAGAGCATCACATGTTCCGAGGAGTATAGTTTCTTCCAATTTTCTTCAGTCTATCCGTGCACAATCCACAATAAAGAAAAATTTGCATCACCAATCCGCAATAAAGCTCCATCTTCTCCACAATAAAGTATTAGTTTCATGGATTCAGTCACTTTCAGATGAGACATAGCAGCAACAATGGGCTTCAACAAATCAAATCTTTCAACACTTAGACAACATTATGGTTTAGTGCTATCTATCCTTTTGTGAAAGTAAACATTGTGACCACAATCAAATAGACTTATACAAGTGACAAGAGACAGTAAACTTGAGGACTACAGTGGATGTTGGTGTTGAGTCTTGGTTTTCTTTTGATTTTATCTTTTGGTGACATGTCTTTTAGCTTTTCCGAGATGTCTCTGACTAGAGATTTTATCTCCAAGATGTCTTTGACTAGAAAGGCAAGGATGGGGTATCATCACCTATTTTTCTTTTGTTGTTTGTAGATTGTCTCTTAGCAATGCTATGACTTGTCCAAGGATATGAGGACACTGTGAGTCTAGTATGAACTAGGGCATTCTTTGTTTGCAACTGTCTTATCTCCATGCAAACAGGTAAAATGACTTTCTGGGTCGAACATATGCCTCGATTGTCATAACCTATTTTGCCATAATAAAGCTCAATGATGATAACGCATAAGAAGCTCTTTCACTTTCATATCTTCTATCTTTCATCCCCCTTTCTTGATTGACCTCCACTATCCTTCTTGAGTCTGCGTAGCCCGCTATTACATGACTGAGTATAATGACACACCAAAAATATTTGCATTTCATGTAGCTACACCTGCATTACCACATATTCAGCATTTTATACATACATATAGATATCACAATTGCATCACATCCTACACATAACACATGTTAGCACATTTTACATTCTCATCATTTGCATTATCATATTCATCTGCATTTCATACATTCACATTTGCATAACATATTTAAAAACATAAAAGAACAAAAACATTGCATTTCATCATGTACATATTTGCATCCATCTCATAAGCATCATATAGAAACATGCAACGTAGAAAATATAGACACATCACATCACATAGATACACATGCATATAGCTATTGCAAAGATGAATCATCTCATATATATATCAAAAGCATAAGTGTCATGATACAATGATGTCAAAATCATATGGCTACAATCACCCGAAGGTGTCATCATACAAAATGGTACAAAACTGATACATAGGGAGCCCTCTACAGCTATGATGAACTCCCTCCCTCGGAACCGCCTGGCCTCTACAGAGTCTGAGCCCTAGAAGGACCTGCCCTAGGATCATCTCTCTTGTTCCCCTCTCTAGTGGTGGTAGAGGACCCATGACCCCACCGCTAGATGCCTGTCTCCTGTCCCTCCCTCCAATGGTCGTTGTTGTCCACGATGGTCTACGGAAGCTCCTAGCCTGCTGCTCTGGTGCCACAGCCCCATAGTATAGGTCTCTCCTCTATTTGGAATTCCACCCATGATTTCTCCTCTACAAGTGTTTGTTGTCCCTTTGTGAGCCAAGACACCTTATAGGGGTATGGGTGGGGTACCCTTCTCAACTTCAACTTCTCTACCATCTCTAGTGACACAAAATTCTTAGTAGACCCTAAGTCAATAATAACTTTACATACATTTCCTCTCGATTGGCAAGTGGTGTAGAAGATAGACTTCCTCTAAGGTGGCTCAATGGGGGTTGGTACCTTCAAGAGTGTTCTTCTCATCATTAATTCTTCTCTTGTCTTTGGATATCCATATGAATCAAGTTTACTCACACCTTGAAAATATGATTCTTGGACTAGGTGAGTTCTCCTTTCTCCTTGGGAGCTAGATCCCATCTTCTCTAGACATCTACTGGAAATGTGTCCCTCTTGGTTTCAATTGAAACACTTGATTGTTCCTTCTCCTCTCCCTAATGATCTACCTCTTAAATTAGGCCTTCTCCCTCTGAATTTGTCTTTATTGTTATTGTCATTCTTTGAGGAGTCTTGACTGCTCTCTCCTTGGGACTCAAAATTTGATCCTCTTCCCTTGAAGTTCCCCCTTCCTCTTGATTGCTTGCATCTTCCTCTATTGTTCTTCTCCTACCTTATTTTGAGACTCTCCTCCACCCTTAATGCTAGTTTATAGCATTTATGAACAGTGTCAGGGCACAAGAGGTTCAATTCTTCTTGTATGTTCCACCTTAAGCAGTTTAGATACCTTGCTACTCTTTCACTTTCATCTTCAATCTTCTTGGATTTTATACTCAGTTTCTGAAATTATTCAGTGTAGGCACACACATTCATCTCCTTTTTTCTGAGATTTTGCCTTCCCTTATGCACTTATACCTCATAGTCCTTAGGTACATATGCTCCTTTGATCTCTACAATCATCTTCTTCCAAGAGGTGATCATTCCTCTTGCCTCCTTTACTCTTTCCCTTTGCACAAAACTCCACCATGTCAATTTTGCTCCCTTCATCTTTGACTTGGCAATATTCACCATTTGATTGTCAGCAATGTCTTCAAATTCAAAGAAGTTGTTCAAGGACTCAATCCAATCCATCACTTCATTGACATCCATCTTCCCACTGAAAATAGGAAGATCGGACTTATGGTCCATGGTTCTCCTCTCCACAAACTTCAAGGCATTGACTAGATACATATGCTCTGTAGGAACTTCCTCTTCTTCCTTCCCTCATGGGTCCTCCTCTTCTCCCACTTCTTCCAAGCCATTAGGTCCTCCTCTTTCTGGTCTGCCCTCTAATTTTTCTACCAACTTTCTAAGTCAATCATTGTCTTCTCTATTTTCTTGCACCATCCTAGTAAGTTCCACATTTGTCACCTTTGGAGGCCTTTTCCTATCCTCACCCTCTTCCTCCTTTGCTGACATGTACTATTCTCCTTCCCAAAAGGATTCCTCTACCCAAGGACCAAACCAAGGAATCTAGCAACCTAAACTGACTTCATGGGATGAGGAAGACTTGTTTTGATAGTTTCCATACCATTTATATCCCATATGATTTCTTAACAAGATCCAACCCTTGAATGCTTCACAATGGTTCCTAGGGACCCTTAAGGACCTTATATCCCAACTAGGGTTGGCACTCTTACCAAGTCATCAGTGGATTTCTAGGCTTTGTTTTGATGT
The DNA here is from genome assembly GCF_030272615.1 of Cryptomeria japonica. Classification (NCBI taxonomy): domain Eukaryota; kingdom Viridiplantae; phylum Streptophyta; class Pinopsida; order Cupressales; family Cupressaceae; genus Cryptomeria; species Cryptomeria japonica. The sequence continues at coordinate 226,097,703 of NC_081408.1, forward strand.
CTACTAGGTCAAAGAGACACTATCCAGTCACTATTTTTGGTCCCTCTTAGTGGTTTGATGAAGTTGCAGCATGAAGACCTACTAGTCCTAGTAGCCCTATCAAGCCGGTTTTTACCATTTGTCTTAGTGTTCCTCCAAAGGACCCCAACAACTAATCAAATATTTGAACACCCATTATGGATTTACAAAACATATCAAAAGGGTTTAGACTATCCTGGAACACAAGGGTCCCAACCTCACCATGACTAGGAGACCTGATAGCCCTAATTAGGCCTGATTTGCAAAGGAAGTGCCCTACAAAAGTGTTGCCTTGTCATTCCAACATAATTAATATGCTCAAATCATTTAAACACTAAAAATCACCAATTTTTAGACCTTGATAAAAGTCCAGACACCTTATATGGAACCTGTTTGCTTGAATTCACATTGTGGCCACATGGAGTTGCCCACCTTACTGCCTCCAACCAGTCCTAACCTACAAAATACCTCCAGAATCTTAAATTACACTGACCAAACTTGCATTTCCTCCAGGTTATTTGAAAACCAATGAAGGATCAGCAAGATTTGGCCATTTCTTTGTGAAATCCTAGGCAAAATTGTCAAACCCAAGCACCTTTAAGAAAAAATGCAGTTTCTCCCTTACCTTGTCGAGTTAGGACCTCAAACTTGGTGCATTGTAAATTTTATTGACCCCTCTATAACATCCAACAAGTTTCCAATGATAAAGCTTCCATACAGTACCATAGACGGGTTCAAATCAGTACAATTGCAGGAAACTCTCATAATTTTATTGCTTCAATGATGCCAAAATGTTCTACAAACCTCCAACAACCATGAGTGATGGTTGGAACATAATTTTTATGCCTCCCCCAATGGTTATCAGCCACTTTTTTAACTATGGTGACCATTGAGAAGAAGTTGCATTATTTAGCCAAAAGTTGTCATTAGCGACTTAGCAACTTTGACACACATTAAGCCAATTTTGGCACACATAAGCCTGATGACTTTGAGTCATCCAAACATGTCATAAACATCCTAAGACACATATAATCACACAAAAATACCTAAAAGATTCAAATTGATACCCCTAGGCCCATATGCCCTTGGTGGCTTATCAATTTGCCAAATCCATGTCATTGGGAGACAATGTGGGGTTTCATTACAAAGATCAAACAAAACCAAACTATCATATTACAGAGATAGAAGAATCACATTATTATGCATATGTGTCCTTTTAGGCCTACATTGTCTTGGTCATGAGGTGCCCCTGCATCATGGGACTTTAGTCAATATTCAATTAAAAAATAAGTAATAATTATTTATTAAAGTCAAAATAAGGAAAACATTATATTGTTGGAAAGCTACGAATTTCCTTAAAAATTCCTTTTCAGTTTATCAATTTCGGCTAAAAAAAAGTCATCATCCACCAGGGCAAAGTATGGAAAAACAAGGAATACTCAAAAACACGTTTTTCTTGTTGACTTTCCAAGCTTGGCATTTCCTAGCCAAAACCCAACGCAATCCCAAGCCAAATTTCAAATTTTCAAATTTGTGTCAGAGAAATCGGATATTCGATTTTAATAAGTTTTTATTAATATTAAAATTAATAATTTTTTCTATGTTATGGGTATGTGTAGGATCATGGTGTGCCAAAACAGGCCCTTAAGTGGCAATGAAATTTCAAAAAATCAGAGTTATGCAACTTGACATGAACAATTGAATAAGTTATGAATATTATTTTTAAAATATGTAAGAAGAGAATCTATATAAAATTGAATGTAGTTTCTAAGCTACTAGTTGTTTTTTGAAAAAAAATCCTATTTGATGAAAATTTCAAATTTCAATGCAGTGGTACAAAAATTTTAGGAAAAAGATAAGAAGTAGGTGTATGTCTAACCACCCTAATCACAATCAAATCATGATATTTTGTTATAATATTTATAATATTAGTATTAGACTCATGTCCGGATGTGACACACATTTTTTTATAATTTTTTATAAAGTAAATAATTATTTATCAATTTTTTACTACAGCTTTTCAGAAATTTAGAAACTCCTATGTTTGACCACCTTAACTTAGTCAAAACCTTATGAAATTCATTTTTTTTAATTTTTTCCTATAGTAGATGAAGCATAGGATGTGACGCATGTTTCGGATTCAAAAAATGTTATGCGGTTTGAAAGTCATGAGTGTTTTTCAATCAGTCTATCAATCAGGACTTTTGTCAGAATTCAATTAGAAAATAAATAAAAATTATTTATTAAAGTCGAAATAAGACAAGCCTTATATTGTTGGAAAGTTGAGAACATCCTTAAAAAACCCTTTTCATTTTATCAATTTTGGCTATAAAAAAAGTCGTCAGCCACCAGTGTAAAGTCTGGAAAATCAAGGAATACTAAAAAACACATTTTTTCAGTTGACTTTCCAGGCTTGTCACTTCCAAGCCAAATCCCAAAGCAAACCTGAACGAAAAGATGGAGGGAAAAATTTGTGTTTTAAAATCGGATATCCATTTTTGAAAAAATAAAAAAATATATTTTAGTAAATTGGGCATAACTTTTGCGTTTTATATCAAAAATTTGATTTTAACAAGTGTTGGAAAGGTAATTAAGAGCTCTATGATATGGAATAGTTATATTTTTAATTATTTGTTTTAAAAAATAATTATAATTCATTTAAATTCATCCTTAATTTTTAAAACATAAAAAACTCATGACTTTTTCATATGATTTCCATATTGCATGAATTTTTATAACAATCATCTCAAAATAAACTAAATAAGTAATTAATTAATAATAGAAAAATTATGAATTTTATTGAGTTCAATAATTTTTGATAAACCATGTTATCTATGTTTTTTCCTTTCTCCACCTCTCTCTCTCTTAAACCTATCACTCCACCTGTTTGTTTCTTCCCCCCTCTCTTTTGTCCATATTTATACATCTCTCTCTAGACCTATATCTCTAACTGTCATTGAATACCTCATTCATTCTCTCAAGCTCTACAAGGTGCTTATACTTCTACCTCTTCATAATTTCCTCCTCTATTTCACTCGCTCTTCCCTAAGATCTAGACTAGTCTCTCTGCATTTCCTTCTCATCTCTATCAACAAAATTTAGAGGGGACAAGGAGAGGCGTAGGGAAGTATCAAAAAAAGGAGAGGGGGACAGAGGTGAGAAGGAGAGATTAATTTGGGGGAAGAGAGAGTGAGAGAGAGAGAGCTAAAGGTAATTAGGTGGAATGCGAAGAGAGAGAGGGACGGGGTGATTGGGGTGAAGAGAGAATGAGAGGGAGAGTTTGAGATTATTAGGGGGTAGGAGGAGAAGGGGAGAGGGGAAAGTATCAACGAAGAGAGAAGAGAGATGGGGATAGAGGTGAAGAGAGACATAGAGAGTAATTATGGGGTGGGGAGAGGGGGAGAGGGAAGTATCTATAAACCCATAGGAGGAGAGAGGTGATCGATGGTAATTGAGGGAAAGAAATAATGTGAGAGAGAGTTGGGTGTAATTATCGGATAAGAAGAGAGGGAGAAGAGTAAGTATCAACAAAAGGAGAGAGGGAGAGATGTGGAGAGAGGTGAAGAGAGTGATAGAGAGAGGATAATTAGGAGGAGAAAAGGGGAAGAGGGAAGTATTAACAAAGAGATTGACTAGAGAGAGGGTAATCAGGGGGCTCTCTCCCCATCTCTCCCCCCTCTTCCTTTGTTGATACTCCATCCCTCTCTCTCCTCCCTCCCCTTCCCCTAAGTACCTTCTCTCTAGACCTCTCTCCTCATCTCTCTCTCTCTCTCTCTCTCTCTTTGTTGATACTTTCTCATCCCCCCTCTCCTCCCAACCCCTAATTACCCCCAACTCTCTCTAATTCTCTCTTCCCCAAATGTCATCTCTCTGTCATACATATCCTCACCTCTAACTTTACCATATGACCCCTTAGGTGTCGTTAGGGGTCATATTGTGTCCTAATGAGTCATATGGTGTCCTATGAACCCTTAGGACACCATATGGTGTTGTTAGGGGTCATATGGTGTGCTAAGGGATCATATTGTGTCTTAAAGGGGCATATGGTGCCATATGACCTCTTAGGACACCATATGACTCCTTAAAACACTATATGGTGTTGTTATGGGTCGTATGGTGTCCTAAGGGGTCATATGGTATCCTATGACCCCTTAGGACACCATATTGTGTTGTTAGGGTTCGTATGGTGTGCTAAGGGGTCATAAGATATCATATGACCATTGAGGACACCATATGACCCCTACGGTGTCATTAGTGGTCATATTGTGTCCTAAGGGATCATATGGTGTCCTATGACCCCTTAGGACACCATATGACCCCTTAGGACAACATATGGTCCTTTAGGTGTTGTTTGGGGTCATATTGTGTCCTAACGGGTCATATGGTGTCCTATGACCCATTAGGACACCATATGGTGTCGTTATGGGTTGTATGGTGTGCTAAGGGGTCATATTGTGTCTTAAGGGGTCATAGGACGTCATATGACTACTTAGGACACCATATGACCCATTAGGTATCGTTAGGGGTTTTATTGTGTCCTAAGGGTTCATATGGTGTCCTATGACCCCTTAGGTGTTATTAGGGGTCATATTGTGTCCTAACTAGTCATATGGTATCTTATAACACCTTAGGATACCATATGGAATATTATAACCCCTTAGGATACCATATGACATCATTAGGGGTTATATGGTGTGCTAAGGGGTCATATTGTATCTTAAAGGGTCATAGGACACCATATGACTCATTAGGACACCATATGATCCCTTAGGACACAATATGACCACTAACGACACCTTAGGGGTCATATGGTATCCTATGACCCCTTAGGACATCATATGACCCCTTAGGTATTGTTATGGGTCATATTGTGTCTGAACGGGTCATATGGTGTCCTATGACCCCTTAGGACACCATATGGTCTCGTTGGGGGTTGTATGGTGTGCTAGGGGGTCATATTGTGTCCTAAGGGTTCACAGGACATCGTATAAGCCCTTAGACACCATATGATCCATTAGGTTTTGTTAGGGGTCATACTATGTCCTAAGAGGTCATATGGTATCATGTGACCCTTTAGGACACCATATGACCCTTTAGGACATTATATGGTGTTTTTATGGGTCTTCTGGTGTCCTAAGGGGTCATATGGTGTTCTATAACCCCTTAGGACACCATATGACCCCTTAGGACACTATATGACGTCTTTAGGGGTCATATTGTGTCATAAGGGGTCATACGGTGTCCTATGACCCCTTAGGACACTATAGTCTTTAGGGGTCATATTGTGTCATAAGGGGTTATATGGTGTCCTATGACCCCTTAGGACACTATATGATGTCGTTTGGGGTCATATTGTGTTCCAAGGGGTCATATGGTGTCTTATGATCCCTTAGGACACCATATGGTATTGTTATGGGTCATATGGTGTCCTAAGGGGTCATATGGTGTTCTATGACCCCTTAGGACACCATATGGTGTTGTTATAGGTCATATGGTCTCCTAAGGGGTCATATGGTGTCCTATGACCCCTTAGGATACCATTTTGTGTTGTTATATGTCGTATGGTGTCCTAAGGGGTCATATGGTGTTCGATGACCCCTTAAGACACTATATGACCCATTAGGACACCATATGGTGTCTTTAGGGGTCGTATGGTGTGCTAAGAAGTCATATGGTGTCCTATGACCCCTTAGGAAACTATATGACCCCTTAGGTGTTGTTAGGGTTTATTTTGTGTCCTAAGGGGTCATATGGTATCGTATGACCCCTTAGGACACCATATGACCCCTTAGGAAACCATTTGTTGTTGTTATGTGTTGTATGGTGTCCTAAGGGGTCATATGGTTTTCTGTGACCCCTGAGGATACCATATGACCCCTTAGGACACCATATGGTGTATTTAGGGGTCGTATGGTGTGGTAAGGACTCATATAGTGTCCTATGACCCCTTAGGAAACTATATTGCTCTTAGGTGTCGTTAGGGTTTATTTTGTGTCCCAAGGGGTCGTATTGTGTCCCAAGGGGTCGTATTGTGTCCTAAGGGCTCATATGGTGTCCTATGACCCCTTAGGACACTATATGACATCATTAGGTGTCATATTATGTCCTAAGGGGTCATATTGTATCTTATGACCCCTTAGGACACCACATGGTGTCGTTATGGGTCGTATGGTGTTCTAAGGGGTCATATGGTGTTCTATGACCCCTTAGGACACCATATTATGTTGTTATGGGTTGTATGTTCTCCTAAGGGTTGATATGGTGTCCTATGACCCCTTAGGACACCATATGGTTTCATTATGGATCGTATGGTGTCCTAAGGGGTCATGTGGTGTTCTATGACCCATTAGGATACCATATGACTCCTTACGACACCATATGGTGCTATTAGGGGTCGTATGATGTGCTAAGGGGTCATATGGTGTCCTATGACCTCTTAGAACACCATATGACCCATTAGGTCTAGTTAGGCATCATTTTGTGTCGTTAGGGGTCATATCGTGTCTTATGACCCCTTAGGACACAATATGACCCCTTAGGTGTTGTTAGGGGTCATATTGTGTCCTAACGGGTCATATGGTGTCCTACGACCCCTTAGGACACCATATGGTGTTGTTAGGGGTTGTATGGTGTGCTAAGGGGTCATTATATGTCTTAAAGGTTCCTAGGACATCATATAACCCCTTAGGACAGCATATGAGCCCTTAGGTATCGTTAGGCATCATATTGTGTCCTAAGGGGTCATATGGTGTCTCGTGACACCATATGACCCCTTAGGACACTATTTTGTGTCGTTATGGGTCTTCTTGTGTTCTAAGGGGTCATACGGTGTTATATGACCCCTTAGGACACCATATGGTGTCGTAAGGGGTTGTATGGTGTCCTAAGGGGTCATATGGTGTCCTATGACCCCTTAGGTATCGTCAGGGTGGTATTGTGTCCTAATGGGTCATATGGTGTCCTATGACCCCTTAGGACACCATATGACCCCTTGGGACACTATATGGTGCTATGGGTCGTATGGTGTCCTAAGGGGTCATAAGGTGTCATATGACCCCTTAGGACACCATTTGGTGTTGTTATGTGTCATATGGTGTCCTAAGGGGTCATTTGGTGTTCTATGACACCTTAGGATACCATATGACCTCTTAGGACACCATATGGTGTCGTTAGGGGTCGTATGGTGTGCTAAGGAATCATATGGTGTCTTATGACCCCTTAGGAAACTATATGACCCCTTAGGTGTCATTAGGGTTTATTTTGTGTCCTAAGGGGTCATATGGTGTCCTATGACCCCTTAGGACACTATATGATGTCGTTAGGGGTCATATTATGTCCTAATGGGTCATATTGTGTCTTATGACCCCTTAGGACACCACATGGTGTTGTTATGGGTTGTATGGTGTTCTAAGGGGTCATATGGTGTTCTATGACCCCTTAGGACACCATATTATGCTATTATGGGTCGTACAGTCTCCTAAGGGATCATATGGTGTCCTATGACCCCTTAGGACACCATATGGTGCCATTAGGGGTCGTATGATGTGCTAAGGGGTCATATGGTGTCTTATGACCCCTTAGAACACCATATGACCCCTTAGGTATCGTTAGGCATCATTTTGTGTCATTAGGAGTCATATGGTGTCCTATGACCCCTTAGGTGTTGTTAGGGGTCATATTGTGTCCTAACAGGTCATATGGTGTCCTATGACCCCTTAGGACACCATATGGTGTGATTAGGGGTTGCATAGTGTGCTAAGGGGTCATATTGTGTCCTAAAGGTTCCTAGGACATCATATAACACCTTAGGACACCATATGACCCCTTAGGTATTGTTAGGGGTCATATTGTGTCCTAAGGGGTCATATGGTGGCTTGTGACACCATATGACCCCTTAGGACACCATATCATGTCGTTATGGGTCTTCTTGTGTTCTAAGGGGTCATATTATGTTATATGACCCCTTAGGATGCCATATGGTGTCGTAAAGGGTCATATGGTGTCCAAAGGGGTCATATGGTATCCTATGACCCCTTAGGATACTATATGGAATCGTTAGGGGTCATACTATGTCCTAAGGGGTCATATTGTGTCTTATGACCCCTTAGGGCACCACATGATCTTGTTATGGGTCCTATGTTGTTCTAAGGGGTCATATGGTGTTCTATGACCCTCTAGGACACCATATTATGTTGTTATGGGTTGTATGGTCTCCTAAGGGTCCATATAGTGTCCTATGACCCCTTAGGACACCATATGGTGTCCTAAGGGGTCATATGGTATTCTATGACCCCTTAGGATACCATATGACCCCTTACAATACCATATGGTGCCATTAGGGGTCGTATGATCTGCTAAGGGTTCATATGGTGTCCTATGACCCCTTAGAACACCATATGACCCCTTAGGTATCTTTAGGCATCATTTTGTGTTGTTAGGGGTCATATGGTGTCCTATGACCCCTTAGGACACAATATGACCCCTTAGGTGTTGTTAGGGGTCATATTGTATCCTAACGGGTCATATGGTGTCCTATGAACCCTTAGGACACCATATAGTACCGTTAGGGGTTATATGGTGTGCTAAGGGGTCATATTGTGTTCTAAAGGTTCCTAGGACACCATACGACTCCTTATAACCCCTTAGGACACCATATGACTCCTTAAGTATCGTTAGGGGTCATATTGTGTCCTAAGAAGTCATATGGTGTCTCATGACACCATATGACCCCTTGGGACATCATATTGTGTCATTATGGGTCTTCTTTTGTTATAAGGGGTCATATGGTGTTATTGTTGATATGTGGTGAATGATCAGCAAAGTACTGTACACTCAGCACGTATCCTTGCCAGTGTCCAGGGCTAGGCTGGGCCAAGCCCTGGGAAAGCAGGCATAGCCCGCTGCGGGGGTTCGGGGACGGCAGCCTCGAGAAATTTTTTTTTGCTATTTTTGTTGATGAAAACCAACATTGCAATAAAACCCTAAAAAGGCCGACTTTGTTTTTTGCCCTAAAAATGCATGTTATAAACAACTAGGATGCTTAAGGCATTGTAAGGTTGATGTACTGTTTTTGCTGGATAATAAGAAAGATTGGATGGCTGTGTATGGTGGATGTAACCCATTCTGGGTGAACCACGTTAAATCTCTGTGTTTATTTCTTTATCTTTTGTACTTAAATCTGCATATAATTGTTAGTTCATATTTTCTTCGGATCTGCCTGAAACCCTAACAATTGGTATCAGAGTAAGGTTTTCTGTAAATTGGCAGGACTTTTAGATTTGAGTGGGAGCAATGGAGGATTCCAAATTCAAGGTCAAAAGGTTTAACGGCCAGAATTATTAGTTATGGAAAATGCAAATGGAGTATTACCTCTATCAAAAGGATTTGTGGCGGCCATTGGAAGGAAAGGCAAAGAAAGCGATCGCAATGTTATATGAAGAGTGGGACATTTTAGATAGAAAGGCACTGGGATCCATTTGATTGTGCCTTGCATCGTCTGTAGCATTCAATATAATAGAAGCAAAAACAACTGTAGATTTGATGGCAACATTGGCTAGGTTGTATGAGAAACCCTTGGCTTCGAATAAGGTATTTCTTATGAAGCGTTTGTTTAATTTGAAAATGAGTGAGGGAGGATCTGTAGCGAAACACTTAAATGAATTTAATACAATTACCAGTCAATTGTCTTCGATAAAAATTACTTTTGTAGAATAGGTTAGGGCTCTCTTGGTTTTATGTTCCTTGCCAAAAAGCTGGAATAGCTTAGTTATGGTTGTAAGTAACTCTGTCTCTGGTAAAAATACTTTGGTATTTGATGATATTGTTGGTGTTATCCTAAGCGAGGAAATGCGAAAGAAAAGCACAGGTGAGACTTCAACATCATCAAGTAGTGTTTTGAATGTGGAGAATAGAGGAAGATCAAAGAAATGAGGAAAAGGTCGTTGGAATGAGAAGTCACGAGGGAAGTCAAAGAAAGGACGCTCTCAATCTAGAGGAAAGAAAGATTTCTGGTACTGCGGAAAGCCTAGTCATCTAAAGAAAGACTGTTGGTCTTGAAAAAACAAAGAAGGAGACAAAAATGAAAATGACAGTAAAGAAGCTAATATTGCAAGTAATACTTTACAAGATGCTTTAATCTTATGTTTGGATAATGTTAGTGATTCTTGGGTAATAGATTCTGGGGCTTCATTTCATGCTAAACCCCATAGAAAATATTTTCTAGATTATGTTCAAGGTGATTTTGGACAAGTATATTTGGGTGATGATGAGCCCTGTCAAATTGTTGGAAAAGGAAAGATAAAGATCAAGTTGGAGAATGGAAATGAATGGTTTCTGCAGGAGGTAAGACATGTTCCTAATTTAAGAAGAAATTTAATTTCTGCAGGGCAACTCGGTAGTGAAGGTTGCATAGTTACCTTCTTAGATAGTATCTGGAAGGTCACTAAAGGATCATTAGTAGTAGCTAAAGGTGTGAAGGTAGGCACATTATATCTGTGTACTAGTGACACTTACTCTACCTTAGTTGCTATAGATAAAGTTACTGCAGGGACAACAACAATAGATGTTGCAAGAACAGATTTGATAATGTGGCACCATAGGCTTGGGCACATGAGTGAGAAAGGGATGAAAATACTTCACTCCAAAAATATATTTCCAGGACTAAAGAAGATTGATTTAGAGTTCTATAAAAACTATGTTTATGGCAAACAGAAAAGAGTCAGATTCTCAAGGTTGGGAAAGAGAAGAAGAGTGAGAAGTTAGAGCTTGTACATTTAGATGTATGGGGACCGGCTCAGGTATCATCTCTTGGTGGCTCTTGTTATTATGTTATTTTTATTGATGACTCAACCAAAAAAACATGGGTATATTTCCTAAAACAAAAATCAAATGTTTTTGAAACTTTTAAGAAATGGAGAGCTTTGGTTGAGAATGAGATAGGAAAAAAGTTGAACTGTCTCAGATCGGATAATGGAGGTGAGTATTGCAGCAAAGAATTTGAAGATTATTTCTCCTTAAATGGGATTCGAAAGCAGAAGACAGTTCTGGGAACTCCACAGGAAAATGGTGTGTCAGAGAGAATGAATAGGACTATCACAGAACGCGCGAGGAGCATGAGATTGCATGTTGGATTTCCCTTACATTTTTGGGTAGATGTTGTACATACTACTATCTATTTGATAAATAGAGGACCTTCAACCCCTTTGGATGGTGGTATTCTAGAGGAGGCATCGACTGGTAAAAAAGTAAATTATTCTTTTCTAAAAACCTTTGGTTGTGAAGCTTTTGTCCATGTTGATAAAGAAAATAGAACCAAGCTTGATGCTAAATCTCATAAATGCACCTTCATTGGATATGGGATAGATGAATATGGCTATCGGTTATGGGATTTTGAAAATAAGAAAATAATTAGAAGTAGAGATGTTATATTCAATGAGAAGGTTATGTATAAAGAACAGATGCAGGAAAAGAAGCATGAACAGGACAAGCAAGAATATGTGGTGTTGGATGAGATTCCTTAAAATGAAATGCCACAGGTACCTGATGCTCAACAACAATAGAATGTCCCACAAACTCATGCAAGTGTTAGACGTTCTACGAGGTCAAGTAAACCCCCTGAAAGATTTTCTCCTTCTTTGTATTCTATATTATTAAGTGATTTTGTTGAACTAGAAGAATATGAAGAAGCAATGTAGGTGGATGCCAAACAACAGTGGGAGCTAGGCATGAAAGAGGAGATGGACTCCTTGATGAAAAATAAGACTAGGGACTTAGTCCCTTTACTTGCAGAAAAAAGAACCTTGCCTAACAAACGGGTTTATCGGTTGAAGGAGGAGGAAGGAGGTCAGAAAAGATATAAGGCCAGACTTGTGGTAAAAAGTTTTGCACAGAAAAAGGGTATAGATTATGATGAAATATTTTCTCCAGTTGTAAAAATGACTTCAATTAGAACTGCACTTAGTCTTATGGATACAAATGATTTACATCTTGAACAATTAGATGTCAAAACAACTTTTCTCTATGGAGATTTGGAGGAGGAAATTTACATGTTGCAACCACAGGGATATGAGGTGAAAGGTAAGGAGAACTTGGTGTGCAGGTTGAAGAAAAGTTTGTATGGCCTAAAGCAAGTACCCTGACAATGGTATTTAAAATTTGATAGTTTCATGGCTGAACACGGTTATCATAGATGTCATTCTAATCATTGTGTATATTTTAAGAGATTGGATAATGACAGTTATATTATCCTATTGCTTTATGTTGATGACATGCTTGTTGCTGGGTCTAACATGCAACATATAAATGATCTTAAACAGAAATTAGCCAGGTCATTTGCTATGAAGGATTTGGGTGCAGCTAAGAAAATTCTCGGTATGAGGATTACACGGGATAGGAAAAATAGAACCTTGAATTTGTCCCAAAGTGAGTATATAAAGAAGGTGTTGAAAAGATTTAACATGCAGGATGCAAAAGCAGTTAGTAGACCTTTGGCTAGTCATTTCAAATTGACTAAGGAGATGTGCCCAAAGGCAGAGGAAGAGGTAAAGAAAATGTCTAATATCCCGTATTCATCAGTTGTTGGTAGTCTGATGTATGCAATGGTATGCACAAGGCCAAATATTGCACATGTAGTGGGAGTTGTGAGAAAGTTTATGAGTAATCCAGGTATGGAACATTGGAATGTTGTGAAATGGATTCTTTAGTATAGTGAAGGCATTATGTTTCAAAGGATCTAATGTTGCTTTGAGTTGATTTGTTGACTCTGATCTGGCAGGCGATATTGATTCACTGAGGAGTACTACAGGGTATTTTTTTACTATAGGGGAAACTGCAGTCAGTTGGATTTCTAGGCTGCAAAAGGTTGTTGCACTTTCAACCACTGAAGCTGAGTACGTTGCTTCTACAGAAGCCAGCAAGGAGATGATTTGGTTACAATGTTTTCTAGAGGAATTGGATCAGACACAGGAGGATTGCCCATTGTATACCGATAGCCAGAGTGCCATTCATCTTGCGAAGAACTCTGCTTTTCATTCAAGGACAAAGCACATTCAGCTCAGGTACCACTTCATCCAAACTATTTTGGAGGAGGGTTAGTTACGACTTGAGAAGATTCACACAAGTGAGAATCCTGTCGATATGTTCACGAAGGTAGTTCCACATGAGAAGTTGATTTCTTCATCAGTTTTTGTTGGTCTTCTTGATTGATAATTGTGGAATTTATACCAGTCAAGTCCAAGTGTTTTATCCAGTGGATGCTGCAAGTACAGTGGTGTCGTCTAGTATCAGTCTACAAGTGGGAGATTGTTTGGTGTGGATCCTGATCAGTCTCTAAGTGGGAGATTGTTGATATGTGGCAACTAATCAGAAAAGTATTGTACACTCAGCATGTATCCTCATCGGTGTCCGGGGCCGGGCAAGGCCTCGGGAAAGCAGGCATAGCTCGCTGCGAGGGTTCGGGTTAATAAAACCCTAAAAAGGCCAACTTTGTTTGTTGCCCTAAAAACGTATGTTATAAGTGGCTAGGATGCTTAAGGCATTGTAAGGTTGATGTATTATTTTTCCTGGATAATAAGAAAGATTGGACGACTGTGTATGGTGGATGTAACCCATTCTGGGTGAACCATGTTAAATCTTTGTGTTATCTATGTCATGTTTTATTTCTTTATCTTTTGTACTTAAATCTACATATAATTGTTAGTTCATATTTGCTTCGGATCTGCTTGAAATCCTAACAGTTATATGGCCCCTTAGGATACCATATGACCCCTTAGGATACCATATGACCTCTTAGGACACCATATGGTGTCGTAAGGGGTCGTATGGTGTCCTAAAGGATCATAATGTGTCCTATGACCCCTTAGGACACTATATGGCCCCTTAGGTGTCTTCAAGGGTTGTATTATGTCCTAATGGGTCATATGGTTTTCTATGACCCCTTAGGACACCATATGATCCCTTGGGACACTATATGGTGCTTTGGGTCATATGGGGTCCCGAGGGATCATATTTTGTCCTATGACCCCTTAGAACACCATATGATCATTTATGACACCACATTGTGTCATTAGGGGTCGTACGGTGTCCTAAGGGGTCATTTGGTGTCTTATGACCCCTTAGGACACCATATGGTGTCATTAGGGGTCTTATTGTGTCTTAAGGGGCAATATGGTGTTTTATGACCCCTTAGGACACCATATGACCCCTTAGGAGAACATATGGTGTCGTTAGGGGTCATATTATGTCCTAAGGGGTCATATGGTGCTCTATGACCCCTTAAGACACCATATAACCCCTTAGGAGACCATATGTACTAAGTTCCAAATAAGGAGAGATATAAGGGTGAAGAGAGATGAAGAGAGATGAAGAGCTAATGAGAGGGAGAATAACTAAAGGACAAGGACATAAATAGGGATATAGATATTAAGGAGTATGAAGTGAGAGGGAGAAAAACTAAAGGACAAGGATGGATAGAAAGAGGTGGACATATCTAGATATTGAAAAGGAGAGAGGAAGATAGAGATAAAAAATGAAGATAAAGGGAGAGGGAGATGAATAGATATAGAGAAAGAGAGAGGTAAAGACAAAGATAAATATATAAAGAGATGGAGAAAAATGGATAGAGAGGGGTAAAGAGAGTGAGATAAAAAAATAAAGAGATAGAGAGATATAAAGGAAGATAAATATTGATAGATAGAGAGATATAGATAATGCAAGAGAGTGAGAAAAAGAGATAGAGATTATAGATAGGGATAGATAGAGAGGGAGAGAGAGAAAGAGGGAGATATAGAGATATATAAAGGTACTATAAAGAAGGATGTGGGGAGAGCGCCAGAGATATATAAAGATGGAGTAAATAAAGAGATAAAGGTAGAGAAAGGGAAAGATACTTCAAGAGGGCAATAGAGGAAGAGACAGAGAAGTAGATTAATCATGTATAGAGGAAGATATATAAAGATAGTGGAACATATAGAAAGAGAGATTGATAGGGAAAGAGATGGAGATGTGAAGATGGAGATAGAGATAGATATGTATATAAAGTGATAGAGAGATTAATACAAATGGAGTGAGAGATGGAGTGAATCAGTGAGATTTAGAGATAATGAGATATAAATATACATGAAGATAGATCTATAGGGATATAGAGATAGAGGGAAAACGATAGGGAGAAAAAGGAGGTGATAGAGACAAGTACTATATAAGTATAGGTAGAATAAGGTAGAGGAGGGAGATAAATAGAGAGAAGAGAGATTATTAGAGACAAATATAGAAATTAGGAGTGATAATGATGGAGTGGTAGAGGGAGAGATAGGAATAGAAAGATGGAGATATATGCATAGATGCATTTAACTTGGGAATTTATTTATCTAGATGGGATGAGAAAATAAGTGACATAAGTAGATAAGAATGAGATAGATAAAATATATTTATATAAGTATAGATAGACAAGTGATAGATAAAGGAGGTGATAGGAAAAAAATGAGACATTGTATGCAAAATTTGTGAGTATTTAAAGTTTTAAAATTGAAGGACTAACTCAAACTTATTATAATTAATTTTTGGTCCATAATATCATAAAAATACCTTATCCATTTGATAGGTCTCTTAATTACCTTTCCAACGCCTATAAAAAATCAAAATTTTGATAAGAAACGCAAAAGTTATGCCCATTTTACTAAACTATACTTTTTATGTTGAGAAAAATTGATATCCGAGTTTTTAAAAGTATGACATCACAAATCGGATATCCATTAATATCGGACAGATATCCATTAATATCGGTTAATATCGGATATTAACAGATATCTGATTTGGTTTGGTATTACCAAGCCAAATTCAAATTTTGGCCGACCCAAACCAAAAGTCAAAGCGAATTTTGGCGTATTTGGAAAGGTTTAAAACACATTTTTTTCTCCATTGCCACTTTTTGGCCCCCCATGATCTTGAACATACCCTTATTATATATTAATATACAATATATTAATATTCAATATACTAATATATTAGTATTTAATATATTAATATATTAATATTCAATATACTAATATATTAATATTCAATATATTAATATATAATAAATATGATCTATTAATACTATAATATATAAATTAAATATATATTAAAATATAATATTAATATTTTTCGTTCAGGGTCATATGGTGTTTTGAGGGGTCACATGGTATCGTTAGGTTCCATATGGGGTTGCAAGAGGCAACACATGTGTTAGAATAGCATATGAACCCTTAAGGCAACACATGGGCATCATATTATCCTAAAGGACCTTCATATGGTGTTCTGAGGGGGAATATGGTGTCCTAAGGGGTCATATGGTGTCGTTATGGATCATATGATATCCTAAAGGCCCACGCATATGTTAGAACAACATATAACCCCTTAGGAAACCATATGACCAGGGTCATGTCATGTACTAAGATGTTAAAAGGGGTCATATGGTGTCCTAAGAGATCATATGGTGTTGTTAGGGTCATATGGTGTCTTAAGGGCCCACACATATGTTAGAACAACATATAACCCCTTAGGAGACCATATGATCGAGGTCATGTCATGTACTAGGATGTTAAAAGAGGTCATATGGTGTCATAAGGGGTCATGTTGTGTACTAGAATGTTGAAAGGGGTCATAGTCATAGGGTGTCGTTAGGGGAAATATGGGGTCCTAAGGGCACACACATATGTTAGAACATCCAATGACCCCTTAGGACACCATATAACCCCTTCGAACACCATATGACTCATATGTTGTCATAAGGGGACATGTTGTGTACTAGGTTATTAAAAGGGGTCATATGGTGTCCTAAAGAATCCTACGGTGCCGTTAGGGGTCATATGGGATCCTAAGGCCCCACACATGTGTTAGGATACCATATGATCCCTTAGGACACCATATGACCCCTTCGAACACCATATGACCCATTAGGACATCATATTGTCGTAAGGGGTCATATGGTATCATAAGTGGTCATGTCGTGTACTAGGATGTTAAAAGGGGTCATGTCGTGTCCTAAGGGGTCATGTCATGTCCTAAGGGGTCAAGTCATGTGCTAGGATGTTAAAAGTAGTCATGTGGTGTTTTAAGGGGTTATAGGACACTATATGACCCCTTAGGACATCACATGGTGTCCTAAGGGGTCATGTCATGTGCTAGGATGTTAAAAGGGGTCATATGGTGTCCTAAGGGGTCAAAGGACACCATATGATCCCTAACGACACCGCGTCATATCCTAAGGGGTCATATGGTGTCACAAGGGGTCATGTTGTGTACTAGGATGTTAAAAAGTGTCATATGGTGTACTAAGGGGTCATAGGACACCATATGACCCCTTAGGACACGATACGATCCCTAACGAAACCATATGGTTTCCTAAGGGGTCATACGATGTCACAAGGTGTCATGTCATGTACTAGGATGTTAAAAGGGATCATGTGGTATCCTAAGAGGTCATAGGACACCATATAACCCTTTAGGACACCATATGACTCCTAACGACACCATATGACCCTTTAGGACACCATATGACCCCTAATGACACCATATGACCCCTAATGACACCATATGACCCCTAATGACACCATATGGTGTCCTAACAACTCATATGGTCTCATAAGGGGTCATATCGTGTACTAGGATGTTAAAACGGGTCATATGGTGTCCTAAGGGGTCATAGGACACCATATGACCCCTTAAGAAACTATATGACTTCTAATGATACCATATGACCCCTGATGATGCCATATTGTGTCCTAACGAGTCATATGGTGTCACAAGGGGTCATTTTGTGTACTAGGATGTTAAAAGGGGTCATATGGTGTCCTAAGCAGTGATTTTTTTAGTGGCTAATATTCGCCAATTGGCTATTTTTTAAAATTTGGAAATCAAAATTTCGCTAATATTTTACGTTTTAAGGTGACCTAAATTGTCACATTTTTACAAAATTTTAGTTTAGTCTTATTTAAATCACCAAAGAGTTAATTTTATTAAATATTTGAAGTCAAATATTCACCAAAATTTTATGATTTATTATAAAAAAAATTTGAATTAATTTGACAATAATACATCATAATTATTAGTTACTTTAGGGTTTTATCAACAATGTTTAGTTGCCACCATTGATTCAAAATATAATCTAATGACCATCATTGTATTTCATGAGGTAAATTGTACCTGCAAGTTGTAATGCTCATGGAGGTTGAGTTACTTTTCAATTGTTGACCTCAATGGAAATCAATGCTATAAAAACAATTTTGGGCCCCATGAGTATTGTAAATTTTAAGTACATTTTCTCTAACAAAATACAAAGAGGGATATTAGATTAATTTAAATTAATGGCAATAACTAAATAAAGTAGTATCTACCCTTTAAAATCATTAATGATTTCCACCTTAGGCCTCTACTTTTCTAGAAGAATTCATTTATTAAAATAAAATTATTTGCAATAGTAATCAACGCAATCTTATTATTTTCTAAAATTTGCCAAGATTTTCTACCAAAAATTTTGATGTAAAAAATATCGTCGATAAAATTAATATATTTTTTTTTAAATGAAATATTCGCCAATAAAAATTAATATTTTTATCCAATATCTTTTTTTGAGGGGGGTTTCTTAAAGTTATCACTAGTCCTAAGGGGTCATAGGACACCATATGATCCCTTAGGACACCATATGACCCCTAACGACACCATATGACCCCTAACAACACCATATGGTGTCTTGAGGGGCCATGTGGTGTCATTATGGATCATATGGTATCCTAAGGTGACCCCTTAGGATGTCACATGACCCCTAATGACACCATATGACCCCTTAGAACACTATATGACCCCTCATGGCACCATATGATGTCTTAAGGGGTCATACAGTGTCACAAGGGATCATGTCATATACTAGGATGTTAAAAGGTGTCATATGGTGTCCTAATGTGTCATATGACTCCTAACGACAACATATGACCTCTAACAACACTATATGGCATCTTAAGTGTCACAAGGGGTCATCTCATGTACTAGGATGTTAAAAGTGGTTGTATAATATTATATAACCTGTAAGAACACCATATGACACCTAATGACACCATATCACCCCTTAGGACACCATACGACCCCTGACGACATCATATGGTGTCCTAAGGGGTCATATGGTGTCATAAGGGGTCATGTTGTATTAGGATGTTAAAAGGGGTCATACGGTGTCCAAAGCATTCATAGGACACCATATGACCCCTAACTACACCATATGACCCCTTAGGACACCATACAACCCCTAGCTACACCATATGGTGTCCTAAGGGGCCATACGGTGTCACAAGGGGTCATGCCATGTATTAGGATGTTAAAAGGGGTCATATAGTGTCCTAAGGGGTCTTAAGACACCATATGACCCCTAACAACACCATATGGTGTCCTAAGGGGTCATATGGTGTCGTTAAGGGTGATATGGTGTCCCCAGGAGTCATAGAACACCTAAGGGGTCATATGGTGTCACAAGGGCTCAAATCATGTACTAGGGTGTTAAAAGGGGTCATATGGTGTCCAAATGGATCATAGGACACCATATGACCCTCTAGGACACCATATGACCCTTTAAGATGCCATATGACCCCTAATAGCACCATTTGACCCCTAACAACACAATATGGTGTTCTAAGGGGTCATATGATGTCACACGGGATCATGTCATGCACTAGGATCTTAAAAGGGGCCATATGGTGTCCTAAGGGGTCATATGATGTCACAAGGGATCACGTAATGTACTAGGATGTTAAAAAGGGTCATAAAACACCATATGACCCCTAACAACACTATATGGTGTCATAAGGCATCATATGGTGTCGTTATGGGTCATATGGTGTCATTATGGGTCATATGGTGTCCTAAGGAGTCATAGAACACCATATGACCCCTTAAGACAACATATGGCCCCTAACAATAGCATATGACCCCTTAAGACACCATACGATCCCTTACAACACCATATGGTATCCTAAGGGGTCATATAGTGTCAAAAGGGGTCATGTCATGTACTAGGATGTTAAAAGGGTTCATATGGTGTCCTAAGGGGTCTTAGGACACCATATGACGCATATGACCCCTTAGGACACCATATGACCCTTAACGACACCAAGTGATGCCTAATGACACCATATCATGTCCTAAGGGGTCATATGTGTCACAAGGGGTCATGTCGTGTCCTAGGATGTTAAAAACTATCATATGGTGTACTAGGATGTTAAAAACGGTCTTAGGACACCATACGACCCCTTACGACACAATATGGTCCCTAATGACACCATATGACCCCTAATGACACCATATGGTGTCCTAAGGGGTCATATGGTGTCACAAGGGATCATGTCATGTACTAGAATGTTAAAAGGGGTCATATGGTGTCAGAAGGGGTCTTATGAAACCATATGATCCTTTAGTAAACCATATGACTCCTAACAACACATATGACCCCTAACGACACCATATGATGTCCTAAGGGGTCATATGATGTCACAAGGGGTCATGTCATGTACAAGGATGTTAAAAGGTGTAATATGGTGTCCTAAGGTGTCATAGGACACCATATGACCCCTAAGGACACCATATGACCCCTAAGGACACCATATGACCCCTAACAACACAATATGGTCTCCTAAGGGGTCATATGGTGTCATTATGGGTTATATGGTGTCCTAAGGGGTCATATGGTGTCGTTATGGGTCATATGTTGTTCTAAGGAGTCATATAACACCATATGACACCATATGGTGTCCTAAGGTATAATATAGTGTCTCGAGGGGTCATGTCATGTACTAGCATGATAAAAGAGGTCATATGGTTTCCTAAGCAGTCATAAGACAATATATGATCCCTAACAACACCATATGGTGTCCTAATGGGTCGTATGATGTCACAAGGGGTCATGTCATATACTAGGATGTTAAAATGGATCATATGGTGTCCTAAGGGGTCATAGAACACTATATGACCCCTTACAACACCATATGACCTCTAACAACATCATATGGTGTCCAAAGGGGTCATATGGTGTCATTATGGGTTATATGGTGTCCTAAGGGGTAATAGAACACCATATGACCCCTTAGGGTAGCATATGACCCCTAACGACACCATATGACCCCTTAGGATACCATATGACCCTTAACGACACCATATGGTGTCCTAAGGGGTCATATGGTGTCACAAGGGGTCATGTCATGTACTAAGATGTTAAAAGTGGTCATATGGTGTCCTAAGGGATCTTAGGACACAATATGACCCCTAACAACACCATATGGTGTCCTAAGGGGTCATAGGACACCATATGACCCCTAACAACACTATTAGGTTTTCTAAGGGGTCATATGGTGTTTTTATGGGTCATATGGTGTCCTAAGGGGTCATAGAACACCATATGACCCCTTAGGACACCATCTAACCCCTAATGAGACTATATGGTGTCCTAAGGGGTCATATGGTGTTGTTATGGGTCATGTGGTGTCCTAAGGGGTCATAGGACACTATATGACCCCTTACGACACCATATGACCCATAACAATGCCACATGGTGTCCTAAGGGGTCATATGGTATCATAAAGGGTCATGTCATGTACTAGGATGTTAAAAGGGGTCATATGGTGTTGTAAGGGTTCAAAGGACACCATATGACCCCTTAGAACACCATATGATCCCTAACAACACCACATGGTGTCCTAAGGGGTCATATGTGTCACAAGGGGTCATCTCATGTACTAGGATGTCAAAAGGTGTCATATGGTGTCCTAAGGGGTCATAGGACACCATATGACCCCTTAGGACACCATACGACCCCTAACGACACCATATGGTTTCACAAGGTGTCATGTCATGTAGTAGGATATTAAAAGGGGTCATATGGTGTACTAAGGGATCATAGGACACCATATTACTTCTAAGGACACCATATGACTCCTAACAACACCATATGACCCTTTAGGACACCATATGACCCCTAACGTTACCATATGACCCCTAAGGACACCATATGGTGTCCAAAGGGGTGATATGGTGTCATAAGGGGCCATGTTGTGTACTAGGATGTTAAAATGGGTCATATGGTGTCATAAGGGGTCATAGGACACCATATGACCCCTACTGACACCATATGGTGTATTAAGGGTTCATATCATGGTAGAAGGGGTCATGTAATATACTAGGATGTTAAAAGGGGTCATATGGTGTTTTAACAGTTCATAGGACACCATATGACACCTTCTCTCTCTCTCTCTCTCTCTCTCTCTCTTGTTCTATGTCTCTTTGTCTCTCTATCTCACCTTTCATCTATCTCTCTCCCCTTCCCTCTCTCTCTCTCTCTCCCTCTTTCTCTCCCCTTCTCTCTCTCTCCCCCTCCCTCTCTCTCTTTCTATTTCTTTCCCCCAGCCCACCCCCACCCCCCGTCTGCCCCATTCTCTCACTCTCTCTCCCCCTCTCTATCTCCCTCTCTCTCTCTCTCACTACTCCTCTCCCTATCTGTCTCACTTTTCCTCTCCCTATATCCCTCAAGTATCTCTCGCAGTTTGCCTATATGTAAACAAATCGGATATCAAATATTAATCCGATATCCGATTTGTTTCCATTAGGGCACCAACAACAAATTTTTGGCAACATAGGGAAAATATGTATAAAAATCAAATATATGATTTTTGTCCCACACAAAATAGGTTTGTGGGTCATTTTGTGCATTCCAAACACCAACATATTCTTGTTGCAAGAGACTATCATGAGTTTTTAGACAAATAGTGACAAAATTCTACTTTTGAGAGATTCTTGTAGAAAAAATTGTCATTGTCAATCATTTAGGAGCATCTTTGTGGAGGTATAATAGGGAGAAAAAGTCATCGAATGCATAAATTGTTGGCTTGATGATGATTGTAATTTATTCATCACTTGTTGTCATTGATGTAACACTCTCACACGCATATATGATTACATTGACTACCGGTGTAACTTCAATTGGTTTACACTGCTAACCGGCATGTTTAAGGTTTATCTCTAAACCAATACTTTGTGTCAACCGGTATGTACCTATGAGATACCCTAAGATACCACCAGATCGGCATCAAAATCAGAATGAAGATGTAGAAGAAGATCTAGTGAAGATCCCATAACAACGGTTAATTTTCAACCGATATCTATTTTGTGATGAGTTACCAACACCATTTGTTTGGCGGTCATTTTTGTGATGAGTTATGATTATATGTCTAGATTCACTGCACCGAGGAAATTGTGTTTCTATGGCCGACATAAGGATTGTATGTCTATTTAAAGACATCGTAGAGATTCATTTAAATAATGATATGATAATAGATAGAGAGTTGTTATGTGAAAAGAATGAAAAAGCTTTTGTTGAGAAATGATAAGTGTTAAGATGCAAAGCAATATTATTTGTACTTAGAAGGATCTGATCAAGCAAGTTTTGTGCTACTCAGAACAGATCAAACCATTCTTGTTGTTTTCTAATCATTACAACAGAATCAAATCCCCTAACCGAGTAAGCTCTAACAAGATTCATTGTACAAATCCTCTAACAAGGTGATCCATTAGTTTGGATTCTCAAATCCTCCAGCAAGGTTACTCCTAATAGGGTAGTACTCTTAACAGGGTATAAGCTTCTAATCAAGCTTAAAATCTCTAACAATATTTGCTCCTAGCAGAGCTCTTTGTAAGGCCTTAACCGGTCAGTTTTCTATTACTTTAGATAGTTAACTTGTGAGTTTCATCTCACCGTGGTTTTTACCTATTTGGATTTTCCACGTATAAACACTTGTGTTATGGTGGATGTTCTACTTTTTGTGGATGTTGTTATTTCATTTTGGATAGCATGTATTTTGTCTAACTGCTTGGTTAAGAACATCTATGGATTAGTATTCAAAGTAGTGTGTGTTTTGGAGTCACTAATTCACCCCCCCCCCACTCTCAGTGCTTTTCAAGTCCATCAATCGGTATCAGAGTCCAACTTCTTTGAAGCCAAACCGCTTAGAAGGGAATCTTGAAACCACCATGGGGGACATAAGCTACTTTGAGATGGTTAGAGAACTAGAAGCTAGTAGAAATGAAGTTGAAACTCTTAGGGGTAAAATGAAAGCTTCTCAAGTCAAAAGGAGAGAGCTATCTGAAAAACTATTAGAAATATCTGACAATAGTTCTTCGGATGAAGCTAATATTGATGCCTTAGCAGAAGAGGTTGAAAAGTTGCAAGGTGAGAAACTGAATCTAAGAAGAGAACTAGAAGGTTTCACTATTCACATGTGTCAAAAGCTGGAATCCAGAAGAGCTACTGAAGATCTTATCACAACAAAATATCAAGAGATCCTAAAAATCAAACGGGAAAGAGACACCATGCATGAGGATTTAATAGCCGAAACAGAAGAAAAGGAGAAATTAAAGTTAGACCTCGAGTTGGCATCATCTCTAAAAGAGAATCTGTCTAAGCATAATGAAGATCATGTCACTAAGCTTGCTAAAGCCAATGAGAAACTGGAAAAAAATTTCAAAAGTTCTACCATGCTGGAAGAACAAATTCAATCACAGAGAATGAAGGGTGATATCTCTAGACTTGGCTTTCACACAACTGAGAAAGGTGAATCCTTTGGTACAAAGGGCAACTATCCAAAGAATAAAAATGCATCTAAAGTCAATAAAACTACCGGCAAGAAATCTTTCAAACATGATTGTTTTGTTTGTCATAAGCCTGGTCATACGACAAATGTTTGTAGGAACAAACCTATGATAAATGCAAGTTATAATACCAATACTAGGTATGTATCTAGAAAGTTTGAAGGACATTGCTACACCTTTGGAATGTATGGGCATAAACATATTGAGTGCAGATATGGTGCAAACAATCTTGTACCACACATGCATCTTAGATCATATGGTGGCCGAACAGGAAACTATGACAATTGGATGAACAGGAACTGGCAAAGATCCTACAACAACAGTTTTAGTCCATTTAAGATGGAAAAGGAAACAAATTTTTTGTCTACCTTTTGTAATAAAAGTGGTCATGTGGCTATGAACTGTAGAAAAAGAAGAGGAAATAAAGGACCCTAGAGATCATCTGGTATGGTCTGCTATCACTGCAACAAATTGGGACACCTGGAAAAGTTTTGCAGAACCAGAAACAACAAACTAGACAACTCTACTAAGGATTAGAAAGGCAAAAAAAAAGTTGACGTTGAGGAAACAAGAGAAGACATGAATCGGACATGGAAAAAGAAGAGCAAAGAAGTGCTTGCAGAAGAAATAACTCCTTCATCTAGTGAAGAGAGTCTAGCATCGGTGACTTAAGCCTGTCTAAAATGGCTAAGGGGAGCATAATGGTAAAACATAACTCGGACCCCTTTGTAGAATTAGCGAGAAAGAATCTTTTTGAATTTTGGTGATTTTTTATGTGCTGACATGTTAATCATCTAGTATGTCACTTAAGCAGCGAAATTAGGGTTTTTAACCTAAAAGGACAAGCATTTATTATGGTTGGTAAAAAGGATATAAACTAGTTTTACCTTATCATTTTTACCCTAATCCTTTCGAAAAAGAATTGAAGCAATTGCACAACAAAGAAAGATAGTTTGGTGTGAATTAACAAATTGCTTTGTGATTAAGAGAAATCAAGCTGAATTGGTAGTTGTAGAGAAGCGAATGGGAGCACATTTGAATAATCCAACCGGGAATCGAAGCGACGTGCTAAATTCTAGGTATTTCCTTGCTTACCGCCTTGAAACTTGTTTGTCTAGAATGGCATCTACTTCTAAATCTGTAGGGAGGTTGATGATTATTGTTGAGCCTGAAGAAGTTGTAAAGGCAGAGAAAATTATGTCTTATAATGCATTATCACAGGTTCCAAGTGGAGTCATTATCCAAGGTGATTTGTCTAGCTATATAGACTCCAAAATTGAAGATATGGGAACTCTTCACATCTTTACTCAGCTGAAATCACTCTGTGACAATGAAGGAAAGATTGAAGCTAAATATTCTAGGATTTTTGAGAAAGGATTTCATAATGCCACCTACCCTCTTGAATATTTTGAAGAAGAACACATAAGAATAATTCTGAGTCGAGTACATGAAGAGAATATGTATCTAGAAAGGACTCACACAATTACCAAGGAAGCCATTAGGGTTGTAACGGGTTATTGCTCAACCGGTGAAATTCCTAAGTTGAGGAAAATCACAAAAGACACAGTCTTCAAGCTAACCAGTTCCACCTCTGATGGGCGTGCTTTCTCTATTAAACATATCAGAGATCTTGCGGTGAAACTCATAGCAATGGTGATAGGCTACAAAGTATTTTACTGTAGTAGACTTAACAATGTTTCGTCCGCAACAATTCATACAGCATATAGTATGATTATTGAAGATAAAAACTATGATATATGTGAAGCTATCAAAGTCCAACTTTTCCTAACTTTAAAGTCTATCAAAAATGACAATACCCAGAAGTTCAAATTCGGTCAGCTGCTAGCTGGGTTATTTTTCTACTTTCAAAATTTCCTACCTGGTATAGGTGACATTGAATGGTCCAAAGAACAATTGGTCAATGCTCAGATTAGAAATAGCATCAAGGCTGTAAAGAATACCTTTTTGATTGCCACTAACAGGTATTTTAATGAATTTCAAAAGAAAATGAGTATGAAAATGAGGTTACTTGAAGATGTAGTAAGACATTTTGAAAAAGACATAATCTTCATGGTTACTACTAATTTTTTCTTAATGCAAGCAAGAGAACCTAGAGAGGAAGAAATGGAAGAAATGAGCTATGAAGTCAATGATGACTTACTGGTTGGCTATGCTAATACTATGTTAGCATCGCCTATAGACAAAAAGAAGGCGAAATTGGATATTCTTGCAATCCAAGCTGCACTTGCTGAAACCATTACTGAATCTATACCTAAAGATAAAGGAAAGCAAAAGAAAAGTGAAGAAAAATATCCTGAAAAGAAGACTACAAGAGTGACTCAAAGTGTCCTAAGCAAGAAGGAACAAGCACCCAAAATAACTGAGAAAAAGGAGAGTGTACCAAAGAAGAGAAGGAACAGGAAAATAATTTTGCAACTAGAGTTTGATGAAGAACCTAAGAAGGAGAAGGCAACTAGCAGAACGTCTAAAAAGGAAAAGGTAGTGCCAAAGGCAACTACACCACTAGATATTGCCTCCTACAAACCCGCAACAACATTTGAAAGAACAATGAAGTCATTGGAAAGAAACAAGTTTGAAAAGGTTAAAGAACATTATGATTCTTTTACTGTAGATGAGCAGAAGCAAATAAACCAACAGATAATAAACTTGTTGAGTCATTACTGTAGATATCCGCATGAATCAGAAAAAGAAATTTTAGTATCCTTGTATAATACCTTGTTAGAAAAATGGGAAGAAGCCACTCAGTTAAATAAGGAAATTATTGATGAAATATTTGTACAATATTTTCCCACATTGTCATCAGATGGAATTAGTGCTTTGATTGAGGAATACAAAGTATATTTTGATTTTAAAATTAGAAGATAGAAGCTTCTTATTGGAAAAAGAGCAGTTATTGAGACAAAAACTCATCAACTACCCTGTCAAATCAAACAAAGGATAGATAGCATCCAATCTCTCAATAAGGATGAGACCTCAGATGATGTTTCTCTACTAGAAATGGACATAGAGGAAATTGTCCCAGCTGATATGGTCTTCTCAACCGAGAAGAAGAATGACTCAGTTATTCATATTGATGAGGACATTGAGGATTCAGTAGATCTATCTGAAGAAATTGTTCGCATTTCAATAGAAAAGAGATTGTTGGCTTTTCTATAAGGATATTGAGAAGGTTGTTGGAGATTATTGATATAACCGAAGAAGGATGATTACTGTCTTAATAATATTATTTTGTCATTGATGTCAAGAAATTGATTTTTTGATTTAGTATGATGTTGCCATATCTTGAGAAGTATGTTTTGATGAATATTA
This sequence comes from Cryptomeria japonica, assembly GCF_030272615.1. NCBI lineage: Eukaryota > Viridiplantae > Streptophyta > Pinopsida > Cupressales > Cupressaceae > Cryptomeria > Cryptomeria japonica. The sequence goes on from NC_081408.1 coordinate 226,125,705, forward strand.
AGAGGTCGGTAAGTGACACAGAAAGAATGTGATAATGAAGGGGAGAAATAAGTTATTCAATGGGCAACTATTACCGAGTTAGACAATGATGAGATCATGTTGTTTTGATTGTTTTGATATCCTACATATGTTGTTGATTATAAGTTTACTACTGTATTATGTCATCGAGAAAAGAACCTAGTCGGTAAACCCTAAGGTTATCGATATCGGTTAAAGAAGGCAAAATGTCTACGAAGTGAAGTTCAGTATTAACTGAGTAACAACCGAGTTATAATAGATCATTGGATGAATAAAAGCATTATTTAATGAAGGATGCTGATGAGCTGGAGTTGATCAGATGATTGGTATGTCATGTAAAAAGTTTGTTGAGGATCTACGGAAATGGAAAATCAAGAGGAAGATCTACAACACAGATTGAAACGCAGTAACCTAGCACAAGTTCCAAGGAAGGAATGCAAGTTCCAAAGACAGGTAAAACATTTTTAGATCAAAGGATACATTGAACCTAGTCAAGTTTGATGATCTGATGGCTAAGATTGATCATGGGAAATGTGATCAAGAAGATTAAGTGGTTAAAAATTGTTTATAAATAAGGAATTGTTGATGAACAATGAATGCAGGCAAATGTATGCACAGTGATGCTACAGTAATGTTTACAGAGCACAGAAGCTTGAAGATCTGAGTAAATAACAAATTGAGAAGCCCAACAAGCCCAACAAGGGACAAGATAAGTCTTATGACAAGATTGTTTTGAGCAAATAGAATCTGCTTTAGCATTTCAGATGTGAAGTTGCAAATATATTTTATTACTGTTATTTATTTTGTAAGTGATAGGAAATCTCTTAACCGAGTGGACTTAATAGTCTTATTTGTAAACCCTCTCATAAGGTAACATTCTAAATGAGTGTTTGAAATCCTTTGACAAGGTCACTTCTAACAAAGTGCAAGACTCTAACAAGTCTAAGGGAAATCCCTTAACCAGGTCACATCTAGGAATGTGTTTGTAATCTTTAATAGGATTTTCTTTTAACCAAGCATACTCTAGAAGGGTATATTTCTTAGTGGGTCCGAAATCCCACAGTGGTTTTTCTCTATTTGGGTTTCCACATTAAAATTTGGTGTTATATGTGTTGTGATGCTATTTGTTCATGAGTTTGAATGTTTTACGATTTTGGTTATATATTCTGAAGAATAAGCTACCGAGGTTGAATCTGTTGAATATATTAAAGATTAAGTTTGTATGATTCACCCCCCCACCCCTCTCATCTTATTATCTATTGGCATCAGAGCTTTACAATTGGTATCAAAGCATTGGACTCTGGAAGAAAAGTTTAAAGGTACTTGAGGCAAAGATCCAAAGATGTATAAAAGGGATGCACCAAAGCTAAACAAGTCAAGTTTCTCCACATGGCAGAAAAGGATGAAGCTACATTTATCAGGAATTGGAGAATATGCAACATATTATCTGGAGAATGATTACATAGCACCTAGCACCAACCCGATGACCATGAAAAAGATAAAGGCAAAGCAAGAACATATTCAAGCTATGATTGAAATAACATCAGCATTGACCAACTCAGAGTTTAATGATCTAGAAGGTTGTAATGATGCAAAAGTGATATGGACCAACCTTATATCTATGTATGGTGGTTTTGAACATGTTCAGAGAGAAAAAGTAGATAGTCTAAGAGGACAACTTGAATCCATGAGAATGAATGAAGGTGAGGACATAACCCAATACAGTACAAGGTTAAAGGAAATTGTCAATCAAATTAAAGGAGTAGGAGGAACTATTGAAGAAAAAGATGTAACAAGTAAGTTGCTTAGAACACTTCTACTTGCTTATGCCATTCGAGTCTGTGTAATCAATGAATTAAGGTATGTACCAAACATGCCAGTCTCCTTGGATGCCACTATCGGTAAGCTACATGCATTTGAGTTAAGTAATTTTGATAACAATGGGTCTTCGGTAAATAAAGTTGAATCCACATTCAGTTCTTTTCATATTGGTGAATCTAATGACTATAATGATAGAATGAATAAGTATTTTGTCACAGTGGAGCAAGTGAGAGATTTCGTAAAAACATGGAAGAAGTACACAAACTGTACGAGGAAATCAGAAAGCAAGAAGAGTTTGAAGCACTATTGGCCAGAAGGTTACCAAGAGGCAAAGGTAAGTATAAAGGAAAGCTGCCTTTGAAATGTTTCAATTGTGATAAAATAGGACATATGGCTTCTAACTGCCCTAACAAAGAATCTAGTGAAAAGAGAGAATACCGAGAAGACAGACAGAAAGACAATAACTATAGAGGACACCAAGACTTTAGAAGGAGAGATAGAAAGACATGCCTAATAGCTAATGAGGAATCCAATGATGATAAATCTAATGAAACTGATACGGAGGAAGTTGTTTATGTGGCTATTAAAGATGGATTAGATGAAGAAAGGTATGAAGAAAAAGCCCTAATATCTCACATAAATAGAAATGATTCTTGGATCATAGATAGTGGATGCTCACATCACATGACAAGTGATAAACACAAGTTTGTTAAATTAGAAGACTATGATGGAGGATATGTAAGATTTGGTAATGATGCACCATGTCTGGTGAAAGGTAAAGGATCTATAACACTTCTTGACAATGCTAAATGTGATGATGTATACTGGGTTGAAGGCTTGGAAAACAATTTGTTGAGTGTAGCACAACTAAACAATACAAGATATCGAATAGAATTCCAGAAGGGATGTGTCAAAGTTCATGACAAACATGGAAAGCTGGTTGCTACCGGGACACAACAAAAGGTAATACATTTCATCTTGACTCAACTCGGAACAAATGTCTATATGCAAAAATAGAAGATACCTGGTTATGGCATAAAAGGTTTTGTCATGTAAACTTTGATAACTTGATCAAAATAAGCAAGAAGCACCGAGTAAGAGGTCTACCGAGCCTAGAAAAACCAGAGAATGCAATATGTCAAGGATGCCAGATGGGTAAGATGACAAGATCAAGCTTTACAAGTTCTACACTTCTAAAGGAATTTTAGATCTAGTGCACATTGATCTTCGTGGTCCTATGAAAGTTCAAATTTATTATGGTGATAAATATTTCATATTATTTGTGGATGATTACTCAAGGATGATGTCAGTTATATTTTTAAAAGAAAAATCAGAAGCTTTTCAAATGTTTAAATGGTACAAGGCAAGAGTTGAAAATGAAACAGGAAGATAGTTGAAATGTCTTAGATCTGATAGAGGAGGAGAGTTCATTTTTGATGAATTTAACCTATTTTGCAATGATCATGGTATAAAGAGACAAGTGTCTGCACCAAGAACACCTCAGCAAAATGAGATAGCTGAAAGAAGAAATAGATCAATTGTAGACTATGCCAGAACCCTGATGATAGAAAATAGAGTACCTCAAACATTTTGGAGAGAAGCAATCAGCACTGTAGTTTACACCCTGAACCGAGTACAACTGAAGAAAGGAACCTTGAAGACACCATATGAAATCTGGTATGACAAGAAACCTAATGTAAGTTATTTTAAAATCTTTGGAAGTAGATGCTATGTTCACAAAGATGACATAAATGAAAAGTTTGATCAGAAAAGTGAGGAAGGAACATTTCTTGGTTATTCTTCTAGAAGTAAAGCATTTAAATGTCTGGTCAAATCATCTAACAAAATAGTAGAAAGTGCAAAAGTGAAAATTGGTGAATTTGCAAAAAGAAATGATGAAGGAAATTTCAAAGAATCAGAAGATTATGAAGAATTTGTTTATGTTCAACCGAGAAGTCCTGCCGAGAAAGTTGCTAAAGAAAATGAAGATAATATCTAGTTACCAAGTGATGAAGAAGATCATACAAAGCCTACTGAGTCTATATTAGCCAAATATGTCAGAAGAAATCATGCATCAATTCAGATTATAGGAGATAAGGATGATCCAGTGATGACAAGGAACAAACTGAGACAGAACGCATGTCTAATATCTGAATTTGAACCAAGAATAGTAAAAGAGGCATTTAATAATGAAGATTGGGTAAATACTATGACAGAAGAGATTGATCAAATCAAGAAGAATGAAACATGGACATTGGTCCCAAGACCGAAGGACAAAAATGTAATCAGTACAAAGTGGATTTTTAGAAACAAGCTAAATGAAAAAGGTGAGGTCTTTCGGAACAAAGCAAGACTAGTTTGCAAAGGTTATGCTCAAGAAGAAGGAATAGATTATGGTGAGACTTTTGCATCTGTGGCTAGACTTGAGGGAGTAAGAACATTGTTGGCATATGCTACTTTCAAAAATTTCAAGGTATATCAAATGGATGTTAAATCTGCATTTTTGAATGGTATACTAGAAGAAGAGGTTTATATTGAACAACATAAAGGATTTGTTGAAGATAAGAATAAAGATCAGGTATGTAAATTGAACAAAGCTTTATATGGTTTAAAGCAAGCACCTAGAGCATGGTATGAGAGACTGTACTCTTACTTAATCAAGATTGGTTTTATAAGAATAAGTGAAAACAACAATATGTACATGAAGAATGATGAGGACAATGGAATACTGATCTCAGCCATATTTGTTGATGATATTATTTTTTGTGGAAATGATTCTCTATGCAAGAACTTTGGAAATGAAATGTGCAAAGAATTTGAGATGTCATTAATCGATAGATAAAGTATTTTATAGGTTTACAAATACTGCAAATGAAAGATGAGATTTTCATTACTCAATCCAAGTACATAAAGGAAATCTTGAAGAAATTTGGAATGGAGGATTCTAAACCTGTAAGTACTCCTATGACTACTAACTGTAAACTATCAAAGAATGATGAATCTGCATATGTTGATGAGACACTTTACCGATCTATGATTGGAAAACTACAATATGTTGTTCACAGTAGGCCGGATATAGCACATGCAGTAGGAATAGTTGCAAGATTTTCTACAGATCCCAAAGAAACCCATATGACAGCAATCAAGAGAATTTTCAGATACCTGAGAGGCACTGAAGATTATGGCTTAGTATATGAAAAGAGGAATGATTTTGATTTAAAAGTTTATACTAATGCTGATTGGGCAGGAAAAATTGATGACAGGAAAAGCACAAGCAGTGGAGCTTTCTTCTTTGGAGAAAGACTAGTAAGTTGGCTTAGCAAGAAACAAGGATGCATTTCACAGTCAACAACTAAAGCTGAATATGTCACTGCAGCATTGAGTTGTACCAATATAGCATGGATCAAACAACTATTGGAAGGTATAAATGAGAAAGTTACCAAGCCAGCTAACTATATTCTATGATAATACTAGTGCCATTAACATTTCAAACAATCTGGTAATGCACTCTAAGACAAAGCATATCTCTATAAAGTATCATTATCTCAAAGAAGAAGTTCAAGAGAAGAAAGTTGTGCTGGAATATATCAGTTCAAAGGAGCAAATAGCAGACATCTTCACAAAGCCACTGCCAAGGGACACTTTTGAGTATCTCAGAAGAAAGTTAGGGGTCCTACCCCTACCTTCTACTCACTGATAGAGTTCGGTGAAAGCATCAATTCGATGACTCTACAGAATATTATTTGTGGATTGATGTTGATTTACGCACTTTAGGAGGCTTTCTAAAAGTGTGCAAGAAATAGTGAATAGAGACAAGATGCTCTGACCATGAATGAAACTGCAAGGTAATTACTTCACAATGGAAGAAATCATGAATTAGTTTTTTTTTTCTTTTTGGCATTGTTGTCAAAGGGGGAGAAGACTAAATGGAGAAGATAGACTAAATGAAGAAGATAATAGAAGACTAATGACAGGGGGAGAAGACTTCAGGAGAAGGTTTAAACAGCTCAAGGATAACAGGAGAAGTCTAAACAAGAATCTGAATCCGAATTAGTTGGAATAAATCAAGTTGGTATTGCCATTTAAAAGTTGGTTTTGCCATCAATGCCAAAGGGGGAGATTGTTGGCATTTCAATAGAAAAGAGATTGTTGGCATTTCTATAAGGATATTGAGAAGGTTGTTGGAGATTATTGATATAACTGAAGAAGGATGATTACTGTCTTGATAATATTATTTTGTCATTGATGTAAAGAAATTGATTTTCTGATTCAATATGATGTTGCCATATCTTGAGAAGTATGTTTTGATGAATATTAAGGGGTCGGTAAGTGACACAGAAAGAATGTGATAATGAAGGGGAGAAATAAGTTATTCAATGGGCAACTATTATCAAGTTAGACAATGATGAGATCATGTTGTTTTGATTGTTTTGATATCCTACATATGTTGTTGATTATAAGTTTAATACTATATTATGTCACCGAGCAAAGAACCTAGTCGGTAAACCCTAAGGTTATCGATATCAGTTAAAGAAGGCAGAATGTCTACCGAGTGAAGTTCAGTATTAACTGAGTAACAACCGAGTTATAATAGATCATTGGATGAATAAAAGCATTATTTAATGAAGGGTGCTGATGAGCTGGAGTTGATCAGATGATTGGTATGTCATGCAAAAAGTTTGTTGAGGATCTACGACAATGGAAAATCAAGAGGAAGATCTACAACACAAATTGAACCGCAATAACCTAGCACAAGTTCCAAGGAAGGAATGCAAGTTCCAAAGAGAGGTAAAACATTTTCAGATCGAAGGATACATTGAACCTAGTCAAGTTTGATGACCTGATGGCTAAGATTGATCATGGGAAATGTGATCGAGAAGATTAAGCAGTTAGAAATTGTTTATAAATAAGGAATTGTTGATGAACAATGAAAGCGGGAAAATGTATGCATAGTGATGCTACAATAATGTTTACCGAGCATAGAAGCTTGAAGATCTGATTAAACAATAGATTGAGAAGCCCAACAAGCCCAACAAGGGACAAGATAAGTCTTATGACAAGATTGTTTTGAGCAAATAGAATCTATTTTAGCATTTTAGATGTGAAGTTGCAGATATATTTTATTACTGTTATTTATTTTGTAAGTGACAGGAAATCTCTTAACCGAGTGGACTTAACAGTCTTATTTGTAAACCCTCTAGCAAGGTAACATTCTAAATGAGTGTTTGAAATCCTTTGACAAGGTCACTTCTAACAAAGTGCAAGACTCTAACAAGTATGAGGGAAATCCCTTAACCGGGTCACATCTAGCAATGTGTTTGTAATCTTTAACAGGATTTGCTTTTAACCTATTTATTAGTGGGTCCGAAATCCCATAATGGTTTTTCCCTATTTGGGTTTCCATGTTAAAATCTGGTGTTATATGTGTTGTGATGCTATCTGTTCATGAGTTTGAATGTTTTATAGTTTTGGTTATATATTCTGAAGAATAAGCTACTGAGGTTTAATCTGTTGAATATATTGAAGATTAAGTTTGTATGATTCACCCCCCCTCTCATCTTATTATCTATTGGCATCAGATCTTTATAGAAATTACTGCACCTGATATGGATCTTCCTTCAATCATAGAAGTACATAATACAATAGGTGATCAACTGGCTACTCAAATAGAGGAGGTCAGTATACTCGCAACTAAACAACAAGAGAAACCTCAACTGGCAACTGAACAACAAGAGAAACCTCAACTGGGAAATGAACAAATGGAGAAACCCCAATCTCCACCAGTCATTGAAATCACTCAAAAGGAGATCACTAAGGAAGTTGTTACACAGAAGGCGGAAGATACAACGGAAGCAAGCATAGAAAGAGCCATCATTAAGTGTCTATCCTTTGAAAAGGAAAAGAAAATACTGCTTGATGATGATGATGATGAAGACTCTTTAAGTATTTCAGGACCTATTAATATGAATACCCCAAGTGCTTCTAAAATGATGAAGTTTGCGCATATGATGGAAGATCGTGCACATAAGAAAAGGATGAAAGAACAAAGAATTGAGGCAGAGACAATTCAGAATGTTGTAGACATCTTGTCTGGGTTACTACAGGAAACCTATGTTGCACATCTTCCCACTCCTATTAGCAAACTCAAACAATTAGTTGCAGAGGCATCTGATCAAATCAAAACACTTGAAGATGCTTATGAAATGTCTATTGAAAAGAGCCATAAGAAAGCATATGGAGATAAGCTAGTAAAACACATTGAAAATAGAAAAATGGCCTTATCTCATAATGGCAATCTGTTGAAGAAAGCTATTGAATCTGGAGGAAAGTATCTTGCCTCTACCTCCAATGTTACTTTCTTTTATTCTAATATTTCTAAAAATCAAGCTGAAACTAAGTAGGAAATAGAAAGGTTATGTAAGGCATATGTCCCACTCTAGGACTCTATTCATGTCTTTAACCGGTCTATAGATGAACTGCATGACAGACTGATCTGGAATGCTAATGAGAGAGCTAAGAGATTCCAATCTCTAAGAGAGCTCAAGAATCATCTCACTTCACAGATTGACATTCTTCAAAGAGCCTACTCTCGTGCTGAAGCTATTCTTGCTACAAAATTTCAACCATATTTTCATGAGAATTCCTAATGCATGACTTTGTTTTCAAAAGTCATATATACTAAACTTTTTGATACAGACTTTCTATATATATATATATATATATATATATATATATATATATATATATATATATATATATATATATATATATTGCTTTATCATTTTGGCATTGATGTCAAAGGGGGAGTAATAATTATGTGTATGTATGTGTGTTTGTTTTTGAAAATTTTATATTTATGCATACACTAAGGGGGAATACTATAATGTTACATTCAAAAGGGAGCTTGAGCATATATATGTAAATATGTTGTATGCACACTTAGCAATATTGTAAATTACTCAAAATTTTCTAAGTGTTGCCATCAATGCCAAAGGGGGAGATTGTTGGCTTGATGATGATTGTAATGTATTCATCACTTGTCATTTATGTAACACTCTCATACACATGTATGATTGCATTGACTACCGGTGTAACTTCAATTGGTTTACACTGCTAATCAGCATGTTTAAGGTTTATCTCTAAACTGGTACTTTGTGTCAACTGGTATGTACCTATGAGATACCACCAGATCGGCATCAGAATCAGAATGAAGACGTAGAAGAAGATCTAGTGAAGATTCTACAACAACGGTTAATTTTCAACCGGTATTAAACTATTCTAACCGGTATCTATTTTTGTGATGAGTTACCAGCACCATTTGTTTGGCGGTCATTTTTGTGATGAGTTATGATTATATGTCTAGATTCACTGCACCTAGGAAATTGTGTTCCTATAGTCGACATAAGGATTGTATGTCTATTTAAAGACATCGTAGAGAGTCATTTAAAGAATGATATGATAACAGATAGAGAATTGTTATGTGAAAAGAATGAAAAAGCTTTTGTTGAGAAATGATAAGTGTTAAGATGCAGAGCAGTATTATTTGTACTTAGAAGGATCTGATCAAGCAAGTTTTGTGCTACTCAGAATAGATCAAACCATTCTTGTTGTTTTCTAATCAGTACAACAGAATCAAATCCCCTAACTAGGTAAGCTCTATCAAGCTTCATTGTACAAATCCTTTAACAAGGTGATCCATTAGTTTGGATTCTCAAATCCTCTAGCGAGGTTACTCCTAACAGGGTAGTACTCTTAACAGGGTATAAGCTTTTGATCAAGCTTGGAATCTCTAACAAGATTTTCTCCTAGCAGAGCTCTTTGTAAGGACTTAACCAGTCAGTTTTCTATTACTGCAAATAGTTAACTTGTGAGTTCCATCTCACCGTGGTTTTTACCTATTTGGGTTTTCCACGTATAAACACTTGTGTTATGTTGGATGTTGTTATTTCATTCTGGATAGCATTTATTTTGTCTAACTGCTTGGTTAAGAACATCTATAGATTAGTATTCAAAGTAGTGTGTGTTTTGGAGTCACTGATTCACCCCCCCCCCCCCTCTCAGTGCTTTTCATGTCCATCATAAATGTAAAAGAAAGATTTCAAATTAGAAAATTAAAGTATATAGACGAAGAGATAGAGAAGGTCATAGGAGGAGAAGACAAGGTATGCCAAATATTGGTGAAGCCTTTGCAAATTTTACTTCAAGTGAAGAGGAAATTGAATTTGAAAATGTTGAGCAATTTATTGAAAATGAAAATGAAAATGTACAATTTGATATTGGAAATGTTGAACATGATATTCAAATTTGGAATGACAATGTTGAAATAGATATTGAAAATGTTCAACATGATATTGAGTTTACGAATGAAAATGTGGGAATTAACAATGAAGGTGAAAATTTTGACTTTAAAGGTGGAATTTCTCAACCAAGTGAACAATATGTAACACCGAATTACATGAGATATGAAGACCCTCTCATGGAGGAAAGGAAAATTCCAAATTCAAGACCCTCAAGAACCCCAAAATGGTTACTTGAAATTGATGAGAACATTATTAACAATCTTGAAGGCCATAGGTCAACACGAAGCATTCGGTTGTGGGCTACACAACTTTTCAACCAATATTTTAGAAATAAGACATTGAACGAGAAATGCCAACTATTTATTCAATTGCTAAAGATGCATAAGATGAGACCATTTCTAGCCAAATTGAAGATTCGTATGAACAAGAAGATGGAGAAAAATTCTATTATTGCCAAAAATCATTTTAATTCTCTCAATTCTATTGGAAAGAATAGCAAGGAAAAAGATAAGAGAGCCACTTGAAGAGTGATTACAACCTTCGTAGTAAGACATCAATTGAGGAAGGCTCTCTTAATGAGACAAACTTGTGTTTATTTGAACATAAATCATAAAAATTTGGCTAGATCACTTGAAAGAAGAGAAAGACTCGATGATCCCCTTCAACATGATACATGGGCTTTTGGTGGGAGGCTTCCACGTGTTGATAAGAAGTTGACCGACAATGTGAAGAAGGAAATTCAAAAAATTTGGCACTCTAATTCTAGAGTATCACCCAATGTAAAGGATATTTTGAAGTTAAGAATCAACAACCGAGACCACACACTGCATCCCAAACATTTCTTGGAATCAAGCCAAACAATGTTGTACAAAAAATTTTGTGAAACACATCCAACTTTGCAAATATTGCAAAGGGCCTTTGAATCTTTGAAGCCATTTTATTGTGTACCTCTTAAGATTTGTAATACTTTTTGTTGCAAATACCATGTAGATTTTTCAATGTGCCATGAACTTTTATGCTATATTTGTTCTATGATGGATACTAATGATATGCTACAGGAGTGCAGTGCAATGCAATTTCTGAGATCATCAAGAGACTTTCTAGATCTATTTTAATTTCATAGGGATGATGGATGCTTTTTCTATAGAAATGATTGTTTGAATGAGAAGTGTTCACAATTTGGTGGATTGTCAAAGTTTGTTTCATGTTTTTATGAGGGAAAGGAACACGAGTTTCGAAAGAATATTGTTTAGAAAAAAAGATATGAGACAGTGAAATATACTTTGAAGAGTGGAGGTGAAGGTTCTAGATGCGAGTTGTTCTCTAGAGAAGTTAGTGTTGTTGATTTTATTTTGGATTTTAAGGAAATAATTTCTACAAGTATGCAAGGCACACCCATACGTCTCAATAGTTGGATCAATAATTCAGGATGTGTAAGAACTCTTTCCCAATTGGCACTATTATATCGGTGGTTGATTTTGTAGAAAACTATACATTGCAACCACAAAATAAGGTACAGGCTTAGTATTACAATTCAATTAAGATTGCTATTTTTGTTCACATAACATATAAACATGTCGCTGATAGTACAAAAGAGGACAAGAAGATAATCAGGGAGTATCATTTTTATATGAGTGATGATACATCTCACTCCTTCAAGTATGTGCAACATTGTTTCAAGAATTTTTTTGAGATCTTGTAGGAGAAAGGAATTGCAATAGATCGACATCTCATATGGTTAGGTAACTGCATGGGCCAATTCAAGAATGCTCGTATGTTTTATTGGTTGAGTAGAATGCATGTAGAGAGGCATGTACCTCATATTTGGAGTTATTTTAAGCAGGGCATGGGAAGGGGGAGCATGATGGAGCAGGTGCATGTTTGAAGAGAGCTCTAGTTAAGGAGAAATTGAAGATTTCAAGTACAAAATTATCGGATGCACGTTCTATTATTGATTGGTGTATTTCAGCAATGTCACAGGGAGGGACTCTTGATTCAATAGTGCATAGATTCTTTTGGTTGGTTGAGGAGGGCACAGTGGGAGACAGATTGGATTGTCAAACAATTAAACATTCTTAAAATATGCATTCATTTCATAGCTCAGATGCAAGTACATGGACCATTTGGAAACGAGAATTAGCTTGTTTTCATCAAAGTTGTGTTTAGTGTGAGTCAAGTGAGTGGGTTAATACATGGATTCCACAATATATGACTCCTCTACCTCAAAAAATATCCATGTCAAATGATGTCATGGAAAGTTCAGTTGAGTATGACCATCTTTCATATCGTCTATAGCTAGGACATGTTTTTCCATTGGTTGCACCTGAGGGGAATGAAGAGAGATCAGACTATTGGTTGGCACGATGTGTATAGGGAAAGCAGAAGCCATTAATGCACGTGACTTGGGATGTTATATCTAAATATGATTACATTGATGTAACTTTGTTATGATGATATACGATATATTTGTACATGAGTAAATTGGTTTAGTTGTCTTGATGGTATACAATGTATTTGTACATGAGTACATTAGTGTAGTTACATTGATAATGATGAAAAAAGATGCATAGACTAACAAATCTTATGTGTATGGCCCACTTATGTATGTTCATGGATGTCACATGTAAGTCTAATGGTAATTATGTGACAAGAATATATGCAAATATTGGTGATCATGATCATTACTACTTCCCTAAATTCATTTCAACTTAATATAGGCTTGTTAGTCTATATTTATCCTTTTCATCCTCAGTATCATTCGGCGTTGACCGGTTCACTCCTGGTCATGGTACATAATCAAGATTAATGAGTGATTCAACATAATCTACATACTAAGTTCCTCACTTTAAAACTTAATATAGGCTTGTTAAGTGATTAAATTTTATAAGTTATTATCATTAAATATAGGCTTGTTAGTATATATTTATCCTTTTTATCCTCATTAGCATTTAATATAGGCATATTTGACAATTTTTTGCACTTAGGGTGCTCAAGGGACAACATAGGTAGGGTATGGCCCTGAGCATTCAACCAAGTGCGGGAGTAAAACAAGAGGATTCCTAGTGTAAGAATGCCTAACTAGACTTGATGGAACCGACAGTTCGCACCCACGATGAGCAGAACAAGAATTGGGCTTCGTGGCAACCTTTCATTGAATGAAAGTGTCAATTTTTTTGTCAAATGAAAAATCATTGTCCTACGAAAAACCGCTCTAAATCTTGAAAAACTGAGATAGGCTATTATAGGTAGCCCTCACATGACCCTGTAGGTTCAAATGGATCACCTGCAGGTGCCACAGATTTTGAGGTACAACCTATCAAAATTTGACAATCTTTCGCTCTTAGGGCACTTAAGGGACAACAACAGTAGGGTATGGCCCTGATCATTCGACCAAGTGCGGGGACAAAAAAAGAGCATGCCTAGGGTAAGAATGCCTAACCAGACTTGATGGAACCAATGGTTCACACCCATGACAAGCAGGATGAGAATTGGGCTTCATGGCAACATTTCATTGAATGAAACTGATGATTTTTTTGTCAAGTGAAAAATCGCTTCCCTACAAAAAATCGCTTTGAATCTTGAAAAAATGAGATATGCTATTGTAGGTAGCCCTCACATTACCCTGTAGGTTAAAACGGATCATCTACAGGTGCCACAAATTCTTAGATACAACATGTCAAAATTTTACAATTTTTTGCAATTAGGGCACTCAAGGGACAATGTTAGTAGGCTATGGCCCTGAGCATTCGACTGAGTGCAGAGGAAAAAAAGTAGGATGCCTAGGGTAAGAATTCCTAACCGGAGTTGATGGAACCAACAATTCACTCCCACGACGAGAAGAACGAGAGTTGGGCTCTGTGACAACTTTTCATTGAATGAAACTGATGATTTTTTTGTCAAGTGAAAAATCGCTGCCCTACGAACCGCTCTGAACTTTTAAAAATTGTGATAGACCATTTTAGGTATCCCTCACATGGCCCTATAGGTTCAAACAGATCATCTACAGGTGCCACAAATTTTGAGATACAACTTGTCAAAATTTGACAACTTTTTGCACTTAGGGTGCTCAAGGGACGACGTCGATAGGGTATGGCCTTGAGCGTTCAACTAAGTGTGGGGGAAAAATAAGAGCATGCCTTGGATAAGAACACCCAATCAGACTTGATGAAATCTACGGTTCGCGCCCATGATGAGCAAAACAATAATTAAGCTCTCTAGCAACTTTTCACTGAATGAAACTGACGATTTTTTCATCAAGTGAAAAATTGCTACCCTACGAAAATCATTCTGAATCTTGAAAAACCATGATAGGCTATTGTAGGTAGCCCTCACGTGACCTTGTAGGCTCAAATAGATCATCTGCAAGTACCACATATTTTGAGATACAACAAGTCAAAATTTGACAATTGTTCACACTTAGGGCACTCAAGGGACGACATCGGTAAGGTATGGCCCTAAGTGTTTGACCAAGTGTGGGGGAAAAACAGGACCATGCCTAGAGTAATAATGCCTAACCAGACTTGATGGAACTTACAACTCGCACCCACGATGAGCAGAATGAGAATTTGGCTCGGTGGCAACTTTTCATTGAATGAAACTGACAATTTTTTTGTCAAATGAAAAATTTCTACCCTACGAAAACCACTCTGAATATTGAAAAACCATGATAGGCTATTGTAGGTATCCCTCACATGACCATGTAGGTTCAAACAGATCATCCATAGGTGCCATGGACTCTGAGATACAACCTGTCAAAATTTGACATTTTTCACACTTAAGGGGTTCAAGGACAGCACCGGTAGGGTATGGCCCTAAGTGTTCAACCGAGTGCGGGGCAAAATAGGAGCATGCCTAGGGTAATAATTCCTAACTGGACTTGATGGAATCAATCTTTCACACCCACAATGAGAAGAACGAAAATCAGGCTCCATGGCAACTTTTCATTGAATGAAACTGATGATTTTTTCGTCAAGTAAAAAATCGCTGCCCTCTGAAAACCACTCTGAATCTTGAAAAACTATGAAAGGCTATTGTAGGTAACCCTCACATGACCTTATAAGTTCAAATAGATCATCCTCATGTGCCACATATTTTGAGATACAACCTATCAAAATTTGACAATTGTTTGCACTTAGGGCACTCAAGGGACAACACCAGTAGGGTATGGCCCTGAGCATTCGACTGAATGCAGGGGGAAAATAGGAGCATGCCTAGGGTAAGAATGCCTAACTAGACTTGATGGACCGATGGTTCGAGCCCACGATGAGAAGAATGAGAATTGGGCTCTATGGCAACTAAACATTGAATGAAACACTATTTTCATGTCAAGTGCAAAATCGCTACCCTATGAAAACCACTCTGAATCTTGAAAAAACATGACAGGTTATTATAGGTAATGATAATTTTTTGTACTTAGGGCACTCAAGGGATGGCGCTGGTAAGGTATGACCCTGAGCATTTGACTAAGTGGGGGGGAATAGGAGCATTCCTAGGGTAAAAATTCCTAAATGGACTTGTTGGAACTGATGGTTCATGCCCAAGATGAGCAGAACAATAATTGGGTTGTGTGGAAACTTTTCATTGAATGAAACTAATGATGTTTTCGTCAAGTGAAAAATCAATACACTACGAAAACTGCTTTGAATATTGAAAAATCATGATTGGCTATTGTAGGTATCCCTCACGTGACCTTGTAGGTTCAAAAGGATCATCTGCAAGTTCCATGGATTCCGAGATATGACCTATCAAAATTTGATAATTTTTTGCACTTAGGGCACTCAAGGGATGGCGTCGGCAAGGTATGACCTTGAGCATTTGACCTAGTGCGAGGGAAGAACAAGAGAATGCCTAGGGTAAGAATGCCTAACCAAAATTGATGGAACTAATGGTTCGCGCCCATGATGAGTAGAACGAGAATTGGGCTTCATGGCAACTTTTCATTGAATGAAACTAACAATTTTTATTGTCAAGTGAAAATTGTTTCCCTATGAAAACCACTCTGAATCTTGAAAAACCGTGATAGGCTATTGTATATAGCCCTTACGTTACCATGTAGGTTCAAATGATTCATCTGTAAGTGCCATGTATTTTGAGATACAACCTATCAAAATTTGACAATTTGTGTACTTAGGGCGCTCAAGGGACGGCATCGGTAGGGTATGTCCCTAAGCATTCGACTGAGTTGGGGGGGGGGGGGAGAACAGGAGCATGCCTAGGGTAAAAATTCCTAACTAGACTTGTTGGAACCAACGTTACAATGCTTTATGAAGCACAATATACCTACATTCAATGGAGGGTGGACATATTTTGCACATGATAGTAAAAGAAAGGAAGGTAAAATTTGTTTCTTTTAGTAGCTAAATGACAATCAAAACAAGTTTATGTTTAGAGTTCATTTATATAGGCCTTCCCTTTAGCAGGAAACATGTGGAAATGGACCTCCTCACAATATCTCCCTACTTAGATGACTTTAATGCTGGGGGATTGTTTCTAAATGCAATCAATCGATTATGAAAAAATTGCATTTCACTATAGAAGATGTTTTGCTACTTTTCATTTGTCATTACTAAGTATCCATGTTATGATTAATAACAATACCAATATGGTCATTAAATTTGGTGAAGTTGCCAAAGGCAACCAAATTTGACACTTAAGATTTAGATGGAACAAATTATATAGAATCTCAAGATTATACAAACAACATTGTACTATTCATTATTTAACCATAGTTAATTATTCAATTGAAGATTAAAGTTTAAAATAATGACGGCATGCACATGAGGAACAAGTTATAGCGAATCTCAATTTCTATATATATCAAAATATTGAATAATTACAAGTGTATGTCCATTTACAAAAATGGCATAAATGTCAACTCAAACAAAATTTATGTCAATATATGTAAATGTATGTCCAAATAAAAATTATATATCCCAACTAGGCATGTAAGTATCCAAAAATGTTCTCTAACGTGTCCTAAACTACTACTAGATCATTAAAATTGATCCTCTTCATAGCATTGCTCATCTCTGAAGGATCCTGCACAAGAAAAATCAAACCACAATTAAGATTAGTTATATTATATAAAATTACATTAAAAAAGATAACATAAAAATCGATATGCATTTAGCTATAATTGAGCTCTCAAATTGAATTCTTGATTACCTCATCTCCATGTTTTATCTTCATCTTGGGAGGAGTCATGGAATATATCAATGATAGAGAAGGTATGTCATCAATATTTTTGTATACAACATATATATGTTCACAAACATAACATTTCAATACAAGTTAGCATATAATTGTGGATGATAGGAACAAATTATATCTTCTACACACAAAATAAAATAAACACATGTACCTGAGGCATCTCTTCTAATTCTTCAGATATAGTGGCTACAATCAACAATAATGTGAAGCTGAGAATTCCCTATACATAAAGATGACAACTATGTGAAACTATCAATCTATGTAGACATGTATAATCATTATATGTTATTTAAATTATTAATTCAATCAAGTTTGCATTAAATTGCCTTTCCCTTGTCTTGGACTGCACTACCAAAGCCCAAATCACACAGCACCGCACTTGCACTACTTGTGTCCTACAAGAGTAAAATAAGATAAACATGTAAGTTACTATATAATTTAATTAATGACAAGCATGTATGTACAATAAAATATGTAAACGAATAGGTGCAATAATATATGTATCGTATAGCTGTCAAGGCCAAATGAAATGGTCATCAAGGTGTCCTCATGGACCTGAGTTAACTCCTCCTCAGTCATCAACCGTTAAATAGACCATGTATATAAATATTCATTTAATACTATCTCTTATAAATATTTATTTAAAATAAAATGCACTATAAAATTACAAGTCTTACCACTACAGTGTTAGCATATGATGAAGGTACCTCCTCGCCTCTAGCATTTGAGGACTCTCTAGGGTATCCTCTTTTTCCTATCATTACATCTGGTGCATTAGGCATATCATGCACCTCATAATCAACAGTGTCTGCGGGAGGATCAACAGGCTCTCCAATAGGACCTAAGCATGGTTGCCCACACATAACACAAGTATGCGGCACACAAATATGTGTAGCTAAAGAGGATGTCACAGTGCCACTGGATCCACGACTAGCATCACTAAAAGGCTAAGCTAGTGCCCAGCCTAAGAAACCAAAAGGCTAGTCAAAGAGTGAATAGTTGTGATGTTGCACCTCGGCAATGATCTCTAGATGTTGTACTGGAGGTAGGGGATCAATGAGAGGAGAGGGAGCACATGGGCCCTGTAATACTCGAACTGCCCCAGGTCTATCTTGAGGCATACCCAAACCCACACCCTGGAAAGGCTTGATGTCAAAGTAGTTGACATGCTTGCCCAAAACAAACTCAGCATACATTTTTTAATGAAATAAAATGGGACATCAAGATTTGTTTTTGGGCGGTCTATAAAAAACCATCCACCAATGATCCCAAAAGTTATTTACAATATCATCGTTTATACACCATTTTATGGAAATTTTTGGTTTTTTCACATCTACGGGTTGTCTAGTGTGGGGATTGACAAACAATGTAGCAATATCATCTTTTGAAATCTCAAGCTCCTTGACCTGATCACATTTCAAGCCATCTACATATCTAGCCCTCATGGAATCTCGCCACAAAAGAGCAGCATTGTGCTCTTCGGTCACAGTTTCTACATTGTTTATAATTACATTCAGAGCATCTAACATTGGGGATAGACAAGGGATTCTACTGTAGACATTTGCAATGCCATTCAATTGGCTCAAATTTTGACCAATTAAATCTTGAATTGGAGGAACTTTGGTAGTGGAGGGTTTGCTAACAAAGGGTTTGGTGGTTGTGGTTGTTCAAGATTATCATTGTTGTCCCCCATTTTACCTGATTGAATTCAAAAATTTGAATTTAATCAACAAATTTGAAAGAAAAATGTATTTCAAATGAAAAAACCTAATTTCTATCAAAAAAATTTAAAAAGCGTGAAAAAATTGACAAAAAACAACAAAAATGCAATCAAAACATACCTGGTATTCAACAAATCAAAACAAAATGTCACCCAAATCGGATATCAACAGATATCAGATCGCCCAAATTCACAAAAGCGGATATCATATTTCTTCAAAACCCATAGCTCATGGGTGAAAATTGACCCACGGACTATCACAGTGGGTATAAAAATACCCACAAGAATCGGATATCCAATATTCGATTCCTAAAAATTAATATATAATATATAATATATTATATATTATATATTATATATTATATATTACATATGATATATTATATTATACACACACACACACACACACACACACACACACACACACACACACACACACACACATAGATATAATATTTTATTAATATCGGATATCTGATATTATCATATATCCAATTTTTTCAGATATCTGATTTGGTTGTGTTTTTTCATGGTCAGATGTCCTAACATCCAAGCCAAGAAAAAAATTAACACGGATTTTTTCCTTTTTAGGCAAGTGGAGAAGGCCATTTTTTTCACATTGCCACTTTTTGACCACTCATGATTCTACACATACCCATAAATAATATCTATAAAGCTAATAATTAGTAGATAATTTAGTATTGTAAAGAACTCATTTTATATATGAATTAATTGAATAAAACTTAAATAAATAAGATTAGTAATTGATATATAGATAAAAATAGAGGGTAAGTGCACCAAGATGGTGGACAAAAAAGTGGCCACATGCAAAAAATAATGAAGTTTTTCATAACCCATGCATGTTCTGGAAATTCAAAAACGTGCTAGGCTTTGTAACACCAAGCCTAGGCAAAAATAATTAAAAAACCAAAAAGTTTGGGTTTGAGGAATATTATATTTTATAATAAAAAATCAAATGTTCCTCAAAATCCGTACGGGTTTTGATAGAAACCTGTATGGGTTTTGAGGAAGTTTTGGCCTTAGTTCTATATAACCCATACGGGTTATGTAAAACTAGGAACCAGAGAGAGAGAGAGAGTAGGGGGGTAGGAAGAGAGGGATAGATAGGATAAGGAGGGGGGGAGGGAGAGATATTTAGAGACAGAGAGAGAAGGGGATAGGAAGAGAGAGAGAGAGAGAGAGAGAGAGAGAGAGAGAGAGAGAGAGAGAGAGAGAGAGAGAGAGAGAGAGAGAGAGAGAGAGAGAGAGTAGGATAAGGAGAAGGGAGGGAGGGAGATTGGGAAAAGAAAAGGGGGAGAAAGAGAGAGAGAGAGAGAGAGAGAGAGAGAGAGGAGAGAGAGAGAGAGAGAGAGAGGGTAGGGGGACAAGGGGTAAGAACCCATATGGGTTATGTCTAGAACTAGGAACCAAATAGGAAGTGGGGAGAGAGAGAGAAAGAGAGAGAGAGAGAGAGAGAGAGAGAGAGAGAGGGGGGGGAGGGAGAGAGAGGGGAGAGGGGGGGAGGGAGAGAGAGGGGAGAGAGAGGAGATTGGGAGAGAGGGAGAGGGAGGGAGGAGATGGGGAGAATAAGATAAAGAGAGGGAGAGAGGGAGAGAGAGAGAGAGAGAGACATGAGGTAGAGAGAGAATGAGAAAGAGAAAAGGGTGAGAGACTCAATAGAGAGAGAAGTGTGAGGGAAAGAGATGAGATAGAACTCAAGGAGGATAATTAGGGCTCAAAATAGACAGAGACGGTGATGGGGGAAGGAAGAAGAGAGACATGCATGTATACAAACATATATACATATATCTATATAAATATATGCATATATAACTATAGATATGCATATATACACACATAAACACATATTATATATGTATATGTATACATATGCGTAGTAAATGCTAAGTTTAAAAGCATACATTATTATGTCTTCATAACCCATATGGGTTTTGTGAAACACAAAATAATGGTTTTAGTTCTACATAACCCGTACAAGTTATGTAGAACTGTGAATAATGGTTTTAGTTCTACATAACCCATAGGGTTATGTAGAACTATGAATAGTAATTTTTGTTTTTCAAAACCCGTGCGGGTTTTGGCTTGGTAAGAGGGTTGGAAAATGACCCTAAGGCTTGCAAGCCCATTTTCCCCCCATATTTGTCCCTTTACATATTTTTTCTTCTTCCAACATGATTTCTCAACTTCCTCGTCATCAATTTTACAAATGATCAAGTGGGTATCTCTAAAATTACCACTATAATCTCACACGTCTTCTCAGTTTTCTGACCATATGTTTTTTTCTATTTTTGGACAACATTAGCATAGTAAACTTTAATTTTCTTTACCAATGCCTTGATAGTCCTCACAGACATATGTCTACCATTTTTTTAATAACTTTTGATATACTTGACCAAATTCAAAATAAATTACATACTATTGTTCTACACTAGATTCTACACACTTTTTAAAAAAGAAGTTTTCATTTTTTATTATTTTGATGCAAGTTATGCCCAGTGCACGAACACACACCAAATTTTCAGGATGCTATCACTTCATAAAATCATTAAAAAAAATACTCATCGAAAAATTACAAAAAAAATACACAACTTCTAGATCTCACTCTTACCTATCATCCTACCAAAGGGTTTTGCAAAATAATAAATCTAACTATATATTTTGTGTAGCGCATGAAAATAGCTATGTTATGTTTTTTTGAAAAAATCAGGAACAATTTTTCGTGCGCAAGAGGTTTGACCCTCTTAATATTATCCAAATTTTAAAAACTTTAGTATTTTAGAAACTAGATTCAGAGTACTACAAAACTTATTTTTTTCTCAACTCCTAGTTTTGAGTGCATGACCTTCAAATATCTCTTTGAAGTTCAGGTTTACCTATTTTCAAAAAAAAAAGTGGCCACTTATACCCCCCTTTTTGTTCACCATCTTGGTGCATTTACTCTAGATCATTATTCAAACTAATAATTTATATTAAATTAAGAAAGCATGTAGGTGGTATTATTTTCTTCTATCTTAATTGTATTTTTAAATCAAAATAGTAGGTAGCTTTTTAATCTCAAATGCTAAATAAATTATTAAAATAGTAAATTAAGGTTCTCAATGGGAACAAAGAGTCATCATACTTGATAGTGACGTATCTCCTTGATGGGAGTTCAAATGAATAGTCAAATAAGAACAAACTACTTAGAAAACTAAAAATAATTGTTAACAATTATTTAATTTTGGTTATCCTAATTATTAAAGTCATAACTTGTATCTCATTCCTCAAAATTTAAATTCTACATGTACCATAAAAATCATGTCATGAAATAATCAATTTGATTAAAACATGTCCTATCATCAAATATAAAAAAACCTATAACATACGCATTACTAATGAAATTCTACCATAAAATGTCTATAAGGATACCATAATAATTATCATAACAGATTAGGGTAAAGATGGCATTGCTAATCTAGATAATCAGACATGTCTTCCTCCTATACAAGGTTCCAATCATTGTCAAGTCCAGAAGGAGGGGCTTGATGTCAATCTAGGAAATGAGGCCCCTTGTTCTTTAAAAAGGTCGACTGGGCATATGGATATTCCTCATCATATTGCAATTACCGGGGTGATTGCTCCGGTTGTGTCTACCCCCTTTAGCCCTAATGATGATGCCCTTTTTCAACAAGTAAAAGAGTTATTGCATAGTGAGCCTATCAGGGAGTGTGGCATGCCTCGGGTGTCTTTACATATTTCTCTAGATGAACACACGATTCAGCAAGTGGAGCATCTGCTTAAATCTAATAAGGATCTTGTGGAAGATGAGGTCTCGGATAATATCATGTGTTCGATTGAAAATGATTTGGATTTAATTCATAAGAGTTTGCCAAATTCCCCTTCGTTAAATCCCTCTGAGGTTCCTATCAATGTCTCCCAGGATGCTTCAAAATGAGTGGTTCTTCAGGAATTGGTACAGTCTTGTCGATCACCTTCTGTTAAATTGCCTATTAGTTCTTCTATTGCCCAAGTTGAGCTGAATTTCCCTAATGTTGTAGTGTCCCCGGGCAAGGGTAGACCTCCAAAGAATCGTAAAACTCAGCTGGAAATTGATGCAGGTATTCAGCAAGTTTTGTCTGCTTCCCCTGGGTTTAAGAAGGCTTCCACATTGTCTTTAGGTAATGGGAAAAGTAGTGGCCATGACTCATGTCCCATTAAAAAGAAAAAAAAGTGTGTTCTCAGTCCTCCAGTTACTAGATCTGTGGTGGTCAAGAGAAGCTTACATAAAAAAATTTGGGGAGAACTGTTCTTCTCCCATTAGTGAAAAGAGGGGAGTGTCGACCTCCCCTCGAGGCCAATGAGGATTATCTCATGGAATGTTAGGGGCTTAAATGTCCCTAACAAGAGACACTTGATCAAGTCTCATTTAGACTTGGTTAAGTGGGATCTAGGTATGCTTCAGGAGACTAAACTCTCTTTGGAGAATTATGAGTTCGTATTTTCTTCTTGGAAGAGGTGGAAGTTTTTATCTTGCCCGGCCTCTGGGGCTTCGGGAGGTCTGGCATTATTATGGAATGATTCTGTAGTTGATGTAAAATTGGTCGCATCTGCACCAAATTGGATGTTATCATTAGTATCATTCAGAGAGTCTCGATTTAAAGTATGGGTGTTTAACATTTATGCCCCCTCAGGCATCTTGGCTAAATACAATCTTTGGCAAGAACTCATTAGGGTTTCATCCCCCCTTAGGAATCATTCCTTTATTATTTTTGGGGGAGATTTTAATGCAATTCTGGATTTAGGAGAAAAATCAAGCGGTATTTGTCCAAATAAGAAGTCTATGGATGACTTTAATGCTTTCATTTCTGATATGTCTCTTTTTGATTGCAAGCCCAATAATGGTCTTTTCACATGGACAAACATGAGGAAGAATTTTTCTCAAATTGCGGAAAGATTGGATAGATTTTTACTCTCCTCTAATTGGTTTGAATCAGATATTGAGTTTTTCTCTTCCATCCTTCCCCTGTCTAGGTCTGATCATTTTCCGGTTTCCTTGTCTCTTGTGATAGACAGTCCTTCTCACAAACTGCCTTTTAAGTTTGAACCCGTGTTGTTTAGGGACCCCTCTTTTCTTCCCCTCCTGCGGCAATGGTGGAGTGAGGATCCATTCATTAGAGGTTCTAGAATGTTCCAGATCATCAAGAAGATTTCTTTTTAAAAAAAAAATATCAGGGGGTGGAACTCCCTGCATTTCAAGAATATTTTTGAAGAAAAACAAAGGATCTTAGATATTTTAGAGGTTTTGAATAGGCATGTATTGCAACATGATATGGCCTCTAAGGTGCTGGATGAAATTAGGTCTCTTAGGAGTGAATTAGAAGAAATCTTGGCAAGAGAGGAGGTGTATTGGAGACAAAAATCCTGGGAGCTTTGGCTAGCTAATGGAGATAAGAATACAAAATTCTTTCACGCTACTACTAAAATGAAGAGGATCAGGAGTAGGATATCTTGTATTCAGGATTGTCAGGGGAATATTCTTTCTGAGGAAGGGGACATTTCTAGGGAAGCGGTAAAGTTTTTCAAGAACCTTCTTTCATCTAAGAACATCGATGACTCTAACAATATCTCTTCTCACATTCCCTCTCTTGTCTCTCCTAATGACAATAGAATGTTAATGTCTCCTTTCTCAATAGATGAGGTTAAGGGGGTTGTTTTTGCTATGAACCCGGATAAGGCTCCTGGCCCTGATGGTTTCACTCCATTATTTTTTCCAGAAATGTTGGGATTTTGTGGGCTTGGATGTCGTTTTGGCTCTAGAGGAAGCTAGGAGAAATAGGTCTATCCTTAAAGAGATGAATACTACCTTGATTGCTATTTCACCTAACAAGGAGGACCCTAAAACCTTTGCAGATTTTTGTCCTATAGCTTTATGTAACACCATTTATAAGATATTTGCCAAAGTAATTTCTTTGAGATTGGCCAAAATTTTACCTAGAATAATTTCCCTTGAGCAAGGAGGCTTCATTCCACAAAGGGAAACTTCTGAAGGGGCTATAGTTGCCCACGAGGTTTTACATTCGATTTCAACCCAGAAATACCCTGCCATGGTCCTTAAGTTAGATATGATGAAAGCCTATGATAGGGTTGAGTGGAATGCATTAAAATTTGTTCTGTCAAGGTTGGGTTTCTCCTTGGCTTAGATAAAATGGATCATGTCTTGTATTTCCTCAGCTAGATTTTCGATTCTTGTCAATGGGTCCCCTTGTGGCTTCTTTCACTCTTCTAGGGGCTTAAGGCAAGGGGACTTGTTGTCCCCTTTTTTATTTATATTATTAGTTGAAGCTCTGAGTTGGGCAATTCGCTCAGCTCATGTGAATGGTTTTTGGAAGGGTATTAAAATTTAGAACTTTGATCAAAGGATATGCTATTGCCTTTTTGTTGATGACACCCCATTATTTGGTTGTGCAACCTTGAAGCAGGCTAGAGTTATAGATCAAGTGGTTAGGTCTTATGTAGAATTTTCAAGTCAAAAGGTTAACAAGGATAAATCTAAGATCTTCTTCTTAAACACTCACTCCCTCATCCAGGGTAAGCTTCAGAAGTTTTGGGGTTTCCAACTTGGGGTTTTCCCATGCAGTTACCTAGGTATCCCCTTTTTTGTTAAAAAGGATAAGGTATGTTTCTGGGATAAAGTAGTTGAAGGGGTGTCAAAGAAAATCTTGTCATGGAATCACAAATGGCTCGCCATGGTTGGGAAAATTGTGTTGATTAAATCTATGTTGAATGCAGTGCCAATTTATTTAATGTCAATTCTAAAAGCTCCAAAGGTTGTTATTGTCAGTTTAAAGGATATTCTGAGATCTTTTCTTTGGAAAAATAATAAGGATGGGAAATCTAGGATCCCCTTGTTAGCCTGGGATAAGGTTTGCCTTCCCAAAGAGCTTGGGGGGTCTGGAATTCGCAGTTTGGAGAATCAAAATATGGCCCTGAGGGCCAAGCTAGTGTGGAAATTGTATGATAAACCAAATTCCCTTTGGGCTAGGATCATGTTCGCCAAGTATCTTTATAATGGTGCTAGGGAATCTATTTTTTGGGCCTCGACTCTGCCTTAGGGGTCGGCTATTTGGAATTTCATGGGGAAATGTAGAGGTGTCTTGCTGCCACATCTTTCTTGGGTTGTGCATAATGGTAGTAAAATTAGATTTTGGGATGATGCCTAGAATGGGCATTGTCCTTTGGATTCTATTAGGGATTGGTCACCTTTGAAATCAATTCTTCTAGGTCAATGGGGGGTCTTTTTATTTGATTATTTTAATGTAGTACATAATGGTCATATGAAGATGGCTAAATGGAAATCGATTGATTTTTTCTCTGTTAGCCCTAGCCTAAAAGAAGATTTTTGTTCTATTCTCAAAGATAGAATTATCATCTTGTCTGAGAAGGAAGATGAGCTTATTTGGACAAAGAACACATCTAGCAAATATTCAGTGAAAGATGGATATAATTCTCTTATGCCAGCTAAGGATTTTTCTTCTTGGCCCTTTAAATTATTCTAGCATCCAGCATGCCTCTCGAAAGCTGGAGCATTTGCTTGGCTTGTTGTTCAAGACAGGGTTCTTACCGGGATGAGATTGGATAGGATGGGTTTGTCTGTTGTTTTCCCTTTTGTTTTGTGCAATCAAAAATTGGAATCATCCTCTCATCTGTTCCTTCATTGTGATTTTACTTTTGCTTGTTGGCAATGGCTTTTCAGGAAATTAGGTTTGTCTTTTGTTATAGGCAGTGACCTACTCTCCCTCTTCAGAGCATGGCCTATATTGTCCTCCTCTTCCTTTTATGCCTGCCTTTGGCTAATATCTCCATCGATTATTATTTGGAACATATGGTTAGAAAGAAATAATAGGATCTTTAAAAAGGTATCTGCTTCACTTTCTGATATCTTAGTCAAGATAGAGGCTTCTATTTCGGAGGTGGCCTTGTCATATATTCATAAGAATTTAGAAAATCTGATATCCTTTTCTCATTGGGATGGCATGATTACAAGGACATGGAAATCTCTCTTTATCATCCCTTCTCATGGGTCTGTTGCAAGGGGTTTGGTTAGTAGGAATAAGAGAATTGAGGCTAGTTGGGCTCCTCCTCCTCTGGGTCACTTCAAGCTTCACTTTGATGGAGCTTCTCGGGGAAATCCAGGTCTGGCTGGGGCTGGTATAGCCATTTTTGACCATAATGTAGACCTAATAGCTACTCAATGTCATGCCCTTGGTTCTCATTCAAACAATTTTGCTGAATGTCAAGCTTTATCACTTGGGATTGATTTGGCTATTTCTTTAGGGATCAAGGACCTTTCGATTCAGGGGGATTCAATGGTAGTCATCCAAAGTGTCCTTAACTACAAGAGTAATTATTGGCACTTGAAGTACATAATTGATCATATTTTGGAGAAATTATCCCTCTTTGATACTTTCGTATTATCTCATTGTTTTCGAGAGTTAAATAAACTGGCAGATTTTTTGGCTAATTTGGCTATTGACTCTGGTGCACACCATAAGAGTGTAGCAGTAAGTGACATTCCTCAAGACATCCTCCTCGGGTATACTTCCCATCCTAAAGACTAAGCTATTTATTTTGAGATATTCTCTCCATTTCCTATTGAGGTATATATATTATCCTCTCCTCTGATTAGATTGTATTTTTACTTCATGTGTTGATAGGAGGTTTTTATGTTTCTATTTGCATATGGTGTATTCCTACAACTCTGCATCTGGGCTAGATATTAATGTGGGTATCACATGAGGTTTGGACAGGTTAATTAAGGTTGGCATTTCATCCTAAGAAATGTTTTTTATCTAATGTGGTTGCCCTCTTTCTTGAATGTTTTAACTATGTGGCCATGATCTTATGGTACATCATCTGTCTCTTTCACTACTTGAGATATGCATGTCATCCTCCTCTCGGATCAGATTATATTTACATCACATGTGTAATTAATTGGCTTCGTCATTATTTACATATGGTGTGTTTCTAAAATTTGGTTTGAGCAGAATGATGGGGTGTATATCTCGGGGGCTTTGGGTAAGAGGGATTTTTTGTAGACTTTTGAGGTATGCATGTTAATTTAAAGCTTTAAATATTTCTTTTTCACAGGCCGAGGAGAGATTTCCTTAAGATCATGTTTTTTGATATTGATGCGACTTTGTGTCCTCACAGTAATAACGACATTTTTAAGATTTAGAGGTTGGGGCATGTGTGATCTGTACTGTCCTTATCTTTAATCCTTCTTTTAGATTTCGCATGCTTATAACATCTTAAGTTATCGGCATGCTCCCGAGTTATTATTCTTTGATGCAAGTTCCATTTTGCAGGCCGCCTTGTTTATGTCCAGCCCTAACAGATTTGGATTATGGGATAATAATTTTTTGTAGTTGGCGCCCTTACTTGCAGGAGAGCCACTTATGGGTTTTAGTGGAAGGCTATTAATTCGTGCGAATTGATTTATTCAAGCATGATTAAAATGAATTCTTTGCAATGTCTTTATGGGAAATTTAGGACAGTTTTCGCTTTCAAATATGTTATTTTTTGTTCTTTTCAAAGTAGTTTATGTTTCGTTGTGGTTTTTTTGGTGCCCTTCCTCCTGCAAATGTCTTCTTCTCTGCCAATTGGAGTTTACATAGTGGTCTTAGAAGCCCGATCATTGGGGGAACAAAATGCAAATGAGGACAATGCTGTGAAACTTGGTAAGATTTTCAATTTGTTTACTCCTGCGGTGGATTTTGAATTTCGTAGGCTTTTGGGATGTCGATGGTTGCAGGTTGGTCCTCAAGTTTCTTATGCAGAGCTTCTTTCTCACTTTGTTACTATTTGTTTTGATGTTTTACTTGATATGGACTTGGTCCACCTCTTGGTGTCCACATTTGTCTTTCCGACAGTGTGCAATTGGGAGGTGGTTTCTCCTACATTGGCTGGCTATCAGTTTGATATGGGTTCCTTTTATTACGGTGGCTTTCTTCCTCGCCATGAGCTTTTGGCTAATAGCTAGTCTGGTCATTTACTTCATGAATTATGAATGGGATTAATATGCGATTCCATGGAAAACACTCGAGCCTCTATGGATTTTTTGTTATATTTAGCTCCTGATCAGTATGTGGATAAAGCCTGGGTTGTTTTCCAGGCTTTACATTCATTAATCTCTTTGGGCTTTTTGTGCTCTTCTCCTACTTGCGTAGCATTCCCTCTGAGGTTGATTTCACCTCCATCCTCATCTCATGAACCCCTGGAAGAGAGTTCTAGCTCCTGGTTTTTTGATATATAACAAAGTTCTTTTTTATAGCTGGTGTTATGGTTTTTTTGCAGGCTTGAAGACTACTCGGCTTCATTTGATTTGGTTGGTTAGCCATGGTCCTGATAGAGAAGTTTTTCTCAATTATTCGCTTCGTCGTTCTCCATGTACATCTATTTTCCTGATGAGGTAACTCTGGCTTTTGAATAGTCCTATGGGACTCTTGCAAAAATGTAGATATAGGAGGGTGGGGGGTTGGTCAGCATATATGTTGTAAGGCTATTATATACTTGTATCAATTTTAAAAGGCTACAACCGGAGGTTTTCTTGCAGGTTCTTTCCTGTCGGTATGCCTTGTTTGAACCTGATGTAAACTCTTTATCATTAATATATATGTTTAGTGGATATTCCACTTTTATTTTTAAAAAAATAAAAATTATCATAACAGGTTTCCACATTAACCAATAAGAAGATATAGACCACTAAATTAAATAATAAATTATACAATAGCTATAAAATTTGTCAAAAACAACCATTAGATTAGAGAGCATTAGTAATAGATGAAATAATGTGCTATATGATTATTTAAATGTGAATATATTATCTAAGAATTTATAAAATATTTCAAAATAATTCTTATCAACATAGATCATAGTTCAAAAAAACCACCTCTCACATTAATCATTGAATACACATTTAACAAAATATAAATTTAACAAATGATCTATGAATAAGGAAAGGAATCATATGACTAGTATCCCATACTTGGTCATTAAAATTTATACATTTACATTAAAATATATAATTATGTATAATTTTTTATATACAATGCATTATATTATTTATAATTTTATAAATAATTATGTTGAATAGTAAGGTCTTAATAAATATCTTTATTCTAGAACATTATAATATATATTAAGAAATAAAACATACAGTCTTAATTTGTGCATATAAGTGAAGCATGTTCTTCTTATAGAGAAAATATTTGATTAGCTTTCATATTCCACCACCTCCAGCCTTATGATGGATTGCCCTAGACACAAACTCTGCCCATGCATTCTTGACTTCTTCTCCAGTGCCTTCATCAACTGGATGTTCTATCACTGAGTGAACTCCTATAGCATCCAGATACCATCCACTCCTTCCATGAAATCCAAGAATCTTGCTACCCGTAGATGGTGATGTAAAATAAGTTCCTTTCTCCTCACCAAATGGACCATACTTTCTACGATTGGTATGAAAAGTAAGAGAATTCACTGTTAGTGCATTAGATTGGCCAAAAGTGTCATAATAGCCACTAATTGATACCAATACTTCATTTGGATAATCAAATTTAACCTGCAAAATATTAAAATACAATTATGTTCATTAAAAATTTAAATAAGACCTTTAAAATCTAAAACATCATCAAATTTTGATAAAACATAATAGAATTGAGAACAAATTGATATAGAGCTAGTTGTTAATGTTTCAATATCATGCAAAATAAAACATCATTGCAGCATGAAGGGCCCTCTTGATTATTGTGTAACATTAATTTAAGTTTATCATATATGGCATTTAGTGGAGACTATAAACGTTATATTATTACAATCTCAAAGAAGTAAAAATACTAGAATTGGGATCAAAACACTAGTGCTACATTATGATCAAATTACTAATGTTTCCTAAATGGAACCATTTTCTATATTAGTATAGGAGCATTAATATAAGTAACACAAGTAGCTACTAGTAAATTTAAGAAAAAATTGAAATTTTGGCATATGAGATAATATTATATACAAGAATGGACATGAAAAAGGAAGCTTCATAAAATTATGCATGAAATTAGCCTATAATCATACTAATTAAGAATAAATTTTGTATGTTTGACTCTAAAATTGTAGAATGTATAGGTTGTCAATCGTCCTGGGAAAACATGTTAAGATTGATTAATAAGTGTAAGGATTAATACATGATCTAGATCTAGTAGCCTTTTGAAAGTAAGTAAGTAATTTGTTGGATAGAAATCAAAAGAATTTTTTTATTATTTGATCAATTGATGGTGACTATGTTGATAAGATGTGTCTGACATATTGCCCTCAATGTCAAAGGTAAGAAGATTAATTGTCACTAATGTCAAAGGCATGTGGACGTTATTGTCATTGATGTCAAAGAGAAAGTCGTGGAAAAATTGATGGAGGTTAGCTTATTCCAAATTTATGGCACTATGAGCAAGGCATCATCATGCAAGGAGTGGATAATTAAATTGTATATTTAAATATTGATTTCAAATTTGTTGACCCCAACTCATAGAGATTTAAGTATTCAAAAAAGATTGATTAATGGGGTCGGCTCCTCTTATATAGGCCCCTGAAAATAAATATTATTTTGTTTAGGATGAATTCATTGGGATGAGCACCCATCTTGGGAAAGCAATATTAAATAATTAAAAAACATATATATGTTGATTGGGTTGGAACCTAGTTGGAAGGTTACATCCCTTGTTTGAAGGGACATTTTTCAAGGTATCATAAGAAGGTTTCAAGTTCATTTAAAAATAAACCACTTAATATCTTTCCTATTTAGAGTAGAGTTAAGAGCATATATGTATCGTACTTTAAGAGCGTATACAAAAGAGGCTTTTTAAATCATAATTATAAGCAGATCTGAAGAAGACTTATAAGCCAAAATTGTAGCAAACTTGTGAGAAAAATTTAAGAGCAAGAAGAGTTTTTGAAGGGAAAGTAGATATCAATCATCCATTGAAGAAGAAACACCCTAAGGTGGAACTTACTCATTTGGAAGTTGGTGCTTCCCAAAAGAAGAGATTGGTGTCTCTTATTGATTTGGTGCTCAATGATGGAAATCGGTATCTCCAATGGGTTGGTGTCTATGACTCATCAAGAGGGGCTTTGTGTCTCTTGTCGGTTAGTTCCTATGAATTTTTTAAGAAGAGTTGTATCTTGGCGTGGTTTTCTCTCACAAGGGTAATATGATAAATATTGTGTTTGCTTGCATTCTTTATTTCTAGGTCATGTATGTGTGGTATTGTTGTGGTTAATTAAGTTTTTAAAAAAGTAAAATATTTTTGTTATACTCATTCACCACCCCCCCCCCCTCTCCTTGTCCCCCAACCTATTAGTATAATTGAGTTCTCTTCAATTGGTATTAGAGTAGGCTCCTTTGAATATATATTAATCATTTGAAGGGAGATCTAAAAGATCACATATGGTTGAGAAAGAAGGACATGGATTCTCATCAAATATGGCACAATTATTTGATGGAAGAAATTATGTCTTTTGGAGGAAAAGGATGGAAAGCTATTTGAGATATCTAGGGTTTGATATTCAACAAGTGGTTGTAAATGGATACAGAGCCCCTACAACTCCCCCAATGGATCAGGCAAGAAAGAAGGAAAGTGAAAACAATGAGAAAGACAAGAATGTGATTTTGTGTAGATTATTTGAGTTAGAGTTTGTAAAAATTATGCATTACAGATCAGCTAACGACATGTGGGATAATTTGAAGAAAATCTATCAAGGAGATGATAAAGTGAAGAATGCAAAGCTTCAAGCCCATTGAAGACAATTCGAAAGTCTTAAGATGAAAGAAGAAGAAAACATGGTCTCTTATATTTTGTGTTGATGAGATCACGAACACAATAAGAGGTCTTTGTGAAGAGTTTGAAGAATTTGTGATTGTACAAAAGGTATTGAGGTCCTTACCCTTAAGATTTGATTCCAAATTCTCAATGATTAGAGAAATGAGATATCTATAAATCTTGATAAAGGATGAATTGTATGGGATTCTCACTAACTATGACATTAAGATTGAAGACAAGCCATCAAAAAGGGAGCCATCCTTCAAAGCATCAAGGAAGGAAAAGAATAAAGCATATGAACCAAGTGATAGCTCAAGAAATGAATGGATGATCACGTAATGATAAAGATAAATAAATGATTTGGGAAGTATCAAGGTAAATTACCATTCAAATGTTTTAATTGTGTTAGAATAGGTCATTGTGCCTCTAAGTGTATGCGAGGTAAGAGTGAAAGCAATGAGGATGAAGATGTTCATTTCATAAGGAAAGGGAGAAGATATCAACAAAAGAAAGGCTACAAACAAGGCCAATACGAAAAGAGAAAGAAGGGTTTCCATAAGTACAAAAAGAGTAGATTTATTCAAGGGAAAATAATAGCTCATTTAAGGAAAGTGACAAAGAAATTTTAAAAAGTGATAAAGAAGAAATTCTCTTCATGGCATTGGAAGAAATGATAGAGATGAAAATAAAGAAGAAAAAGATTTAAAAGAAGCACATAGAAAAGAAGAAGGGGGAGGGGGATTTGAGGAAGAACTTTATAATGCCTACAGAGAGATTGAGTAACTTGAGAAAATAATTTTTCATGCAATCATTTTGGTCACACGTCAAGAGATTGTAGAGTACACATGTGAGATATTATTATGCTTGGATCAAAAATATCTAAGCTCTTATGGGTTTTCAAGAAGAAACTATAATTGCTTTGCTCTTTTAGTGAATTATAATGTCGTATGTTATAAAAGCAATTGTAGTGTTCTAAATTGTAAACCTTTACAATTTTACACTCCTTTTTGTGCCCTTACCTTAGTGTGTTTTCTCTTAGCTCTTTTCCAAGCCTATTTCTATCCTTTGCATTGTAAAACTAATGTCATATGATCATATGGTGATCTAGGTCTTTGTCATGAACCTGTGTACACCTACTTTACTTTTGTTCCAGACCTTTCTAGGTGGACTAGGGTACTTGGCACCCTTGTCCTAGTGGACTAGGGTGCTATGTGCCCTTGTCCCCCTAGAATGGGCCCATTTTTAAATATGTCAGTGTACTGATTCCCACCATTTGATTCTTGATCTCAATATTTTAATATGACCGTTTTAGGTGAGCCTAATTTATTAAATACCTTGGGAACCCTATATAAGAGCACCTCTCCTCATTCATTTTCATCCACAACAATGAGAATTATTGAGATCACTTCCTAGAGCAAGTATTATTGGCTCATTAAGGGTTAATTCCAAACTCAAGGTTTAACCTAGGCAAACCCCTATCAACCCAGCAACATTTTCCCCTTTTGTGTCTACAGGTGATAGATTATGCAGAGAGTGAATACAGATTCAAAAAATGCAAACTAAGACATAGAACTAGATTTTGAATAAGCAAAAAATCCAAGACAAGATCGGCTGGCCCCATTGTTTGACACTTTTCTGATGGAATTTTAGGAAGACACTCAAAATGACATCCTAATCCCAAATCTATTTTTGATTTCCGCATCTGATATCTCGAAGACAAGGTCTCCTAGCCCCTGTCCCGCATTTTCAAGCTCATATTCCACATACAAATTCCTCTCTGCTTCCCATTTCTAGATCTGTACTTGATGTCTACATATCTATTTTGAAACTGTTTATTTATGTTGATCATTCATAAACTCATATCCTTTTCATTATCAATTCAGTTTCAACTCAAACAAGGCCCTTTTCAGTAGATTTGAGGTTGAGATCTTATTCTCCATTAATGTAATTTGATTGAAGAATGGGTGCTGTTCTAGTTCATGTAATTAGAATAGTGAACCCTCATTTATTATGAAAAGGATAGCTAAGTTGTAAATAATTTACTATGAAAAGAAACAAAAAAGATTCATAGTTCTCATGAAAACTTACCGTCTCTGTTCTGCTGCCTCCATTGCCCCCACGCCTTGCAGACCAGACAGACTGACCATTACGAACATACTCAACTATGATATTGTCTATAGCAGTGCCAAATCCCACAACGATCTGCCGAATTCCACTATATATTCCATCATCCCATGGATTTCCACCACGACCTCCCCATGGACCAGCAGGAACAGGCTTCAAGTGGGAAACCTTCAAATAGAAGAAAGAAATCAGATGAATTAGTCAAAGTAATATAGTGGTTAGTAAACCCCGACACCCACCTTGGCTCCTTGGCACGCAACTTGGCTCCTTGGCACCCACCTTGGCTCTTTGATGTTAATAATGTGTTGTTCTTTATGAGATTTTTAGATTTGATCGTGTAGATTTTTAATATCAACAATTCAGATCAAACTTTATGATCTATTATGAAGTCTGAAAGCATGAAAAAAGAGAAATGATCAGTTTAATTGAGAGAAATGATCAGTTTAATTGTATTACCTTGAGGTTTTCTTGAGGATTTGTAAGCTTAACTGCTTCAACAATGTCTCTAACAACAGAGACTACCCTGGGTAGCAACAAGGAAGCATCGCATTTTTTGTTTCCTGAACAACAGTTGATAAAAAGTCGATTGTATACTCCAATGGCGTCAAGAAATAGGCCACTTCGTCCATGAAACCCCACTATTCTGCTACCCAGCTGGGAAGACTCAAAGAAGGTGCCCTGCTCTACACCATATGGCCCGTATTTTCGAAGGTTTGTGCAGAATGTGAGTGACCTTACTGCACTAGGACCGTTGGTATAGAAGGGTCCGTAATAACCAGATATGGAGAGTAGGACCTCATTTGGATAGTCAAATGTAATCTACAAAATACACAAGATTGATTAGTATTTTATGTTGCTATGAATAATATATTTGAAACTTTATGAAATTAATTTTCCAACTTTTTGAAAATAATAAATTAAATTAAATTTTGAAATAAAAAATAAGGTGAAATTATAAAGAAAAATAAATATAATGAAAAGTGTTCTAAGAAAACAATAATAATTATATAGAAGAAAGAAAAAAATATAAAAGGTCATTATATGTTATAATAGAATGAAGGTCAACAAATTGAGGGTTTTCTAAATATAATTCAATTAATTGTTTTCTTGTTCTAATGTATTAATGATTGGTTCTAGTTTATTTAAATCATATCTCTCGTCTTTATTGAAGTTGAGTAAGGATTCGTTGATTTGGAGGAAGCTTCTTAATTTTCTTTTGATTAGATAAGCAAGGAAGGGCCCAATCTCAATAACAGTACAAATAAACCCTAATGTGTATCAATTTTCTAAACTTTATTTAAATAATAATTTTATAAATTTTATTTATATAATTAAATATATTTTTAAATGTATAAAATAAATAATATATCAATATTGGTAGAAGTATTATCATGTTTAATATACAAATTTAAAATATTTTAAAACATATTTTGATCATAATTATTTGTTTCTCATTCAATATTTTGATTATCTAAAAAAATATAAAATAGATATTTATATTAACTATAAAAATATTTTAAAATATATTATATTATTAAAAGATGTAATTATTATTTTTAATTTATTTTTATTCAAAATCAATTTAAATATTTGACATTGTAAAATATTTTTACGATAATATTAAATTTCATCATTTAGAGTTATATTTATGTATATTTAATTTTCTAACATAATATTAACTGTTTAATTATCAATTATCATAATTGTCATCTAATTGAATCTAAATTGGTTTATACTTATGTGTATATACTTTATTGAACTAGTCTAGATTAGTATTAAGAAAAGATTTTCCCTTTAAAATACATCTTTAAAAGAAAGTGCCACACCAATTATAGTTGAGTGAATTTTTAGGAATATTGGACAATCAAGTGGTCTTCTAAATTTTCTAACAAAAAGAGAATGTTAAAAAAATTTATTCACCATTTTAATGAACTTGATAAGAGCAATTATTGATTAAAAAATAAAAAAATTACACATACCTTTTAGTAATCAGTGAAAAAAAAATATCTAACACCAACTTAAAACATTAGAAACTTAAAAATTGAAAAAGGAAAGAATGATTTTAATTTATCTTTAACCAATTTTTTTTGGTTTGAAACTTAACAATTGAAAAAGAAAAGAAAGATTTCAATTTATCTTCAACCAATTTTTTTTTCATCTCATAAAAGATGACATAATTATTCAGTTGAAATTTCAACCCGGGCTAAACTTACCTTATCAGTTTCGGGACCTCCAGAGCCACCATGCCTTACAGACCGCTTTGCTTGTCCTCCATCATCATAGTCGATGACAATGGAATCAATGGCTGTTCCGCTTTTAATTATAATCTGTCGTATTCCTGCATGAACCTCATCATCCCAACAAAGTCCCCCTTCACCTCCCCATGGTCCAGCTGCCACCGGCTTATCTGCAAAATCTTTAATGATTGCCTGCAAATCATCACAACATCAACTAACATCCAGATAATTACAGAAACTGCTTAAATTCTTTCTATAAAACAGTCAAAGAAGTAAGAAGAGAACTAAGAGGAGAAATGTGTATACAATTATAAATTCTTTCAAAACTATATGAGTTGAATAGATTGAGACATGAAATTATTTTTCTTTCTATCTTATTTAAACTTTTTTTCATTTGTGTTTTAGATTATATTTTATGATCTTTTATGGAAATGAAATAATTGGAGAAGAGAAACTATAGATCATACTCCTTCATCGAGCTATAAATCATATCTTAACTAAGTTTTTTCTCCATCTATTCGGATCATATTCTGTGATCTATCATCATCCTAATGATTAAAGAGAAACTATATGTCATGTCATCTAACCATGAACCATATCTTATCTCAAAAAATTTCTTCATCTACATTTCAGATCATATTTTATGATCTATCATCAAGATAAAATGATTAAAGAAGAGAAGTTCTATAGATTATGTTATTTAATCTAACTATGAATCATGTCTTGTCTAAGTTCTTTATTTATCTATATTTCAGATCATATTCTGTGATGTATCATCAGGATGAAATCATTAAAGAAGAGAAACTATAGATCAGGTTATTTCGTCTAACTGTGAATTATTTTTTCATCTACATTTTGGATCATATTCTATGATCTATCATCAGGATGAAATAATTAAAAAAGAGAAAACATAAATCATATTATTTCATCTAATTATAAATCATATCTTGTATAAAAAAAATTCTTCATCTACGTTTGGGATCATATTCATTGATCTATCATCAAAATAAAATAACTAAAGAAGATAAACTATAGATCATACTATTGCATATGATTCGAAAAAAAAACTCAACATTTGAATTGTTCCATTTAAGAAACTCTCTGAGCTTCTTAAAATTCAGTCTTCACCTGACACTTAGACTTCTCCCCGGATGTTTTAGATGGGACACGCCCAACACCATCGGTCACCGTTCTCAACATGGCAAAGAAGCAGGTGAAACCTCAGAGACTGACCAAGGCCTTAAACTGCCAAGGAACTTATTAACAATGCACTAGACAACACTTTTGAGTGCAAACAAACCTATGTTTCCTCAGAGATAGCAGGATGGATTATATAGAGACATGGAAGTGATATAACCCATGAGTTTAAGCATGACAGCTGATGTCCTTCACTAAGTAAAGAGATTCTTATTCCCTGCATTATATACGGATGAGCAAGTCGGCAAAAGAGAAAGCTATTCCTGCCCATTGACGGAAGATTAGTTATGGTTGGAAAGAGGATACCATGAATTGAATGGTTAAAATTGTTTTGCTAACATGCAGGTCGGTTCAATAGGATAGAATTTCATAAAGTGGTTTCCTCTTGAACTTTCACAATGTGTGATATTCTGCTGTAATTCTATTCTCTTTTACTGGCACCGGCTAGTTGTTATTGATCACTGTGGGGCTTAATTATTCCAGGACTCTTCAAGATGGTCAGCCGTATGTTTGGAGTTTTTATTCTTTCCCATCGTACAAATAGAATTATACAGTGCAATAAAGAACAAAGAAAAGTATGTATACGATGTAAGAAACAAGTTGGATTTATCTTTAATTTGAAGAATGATGAATAATGGGTTTGTGTTTGGTTCGATTAGTAAAGCACAAGGTCATGAAGTTCAGTCTCTTCAGCTCACATGATACTGAAGGACGTGAGAAGCAACATCACGGTTTAAAAAACAATGATGAATAACCTTCAACTTTTGACAAGAAAATGGGCTATGGATCCCACAAAGCTCCAAGCTTGTCTTAGGATATTATTGAGCTTTTAATTAATTAAGAGATAATTATTTCATGATGATGATTATAGAGTTTTTCTTAGTATAAAATTGGTTGATATGATTAAGAAATGGTTTAAAAGTTTAGAATGAATGGTGGAGATTCTATTTTTAATGTTGGCTTCTTTATGTAATTTTGTAAAGGTTTTCTTAATGGAAAAATATTAATAGTCTTTGATAACATAACCAACATTTAATAGGTCTATAATACTTTTTGATGTACCATCAAATTTAATCTTGAAATGTTCAATTAAAGGAGGGATCCATTCAACCCAACACCCTAGTAACTTGACATCAAAAAGTTCAATTATCAAGGGGTAATTTCATGAAAGCCAATATTTTTCTAAAATCTCATTCCAAGCATTAATTTTCTTTCCGTGTTTTAAAGCACTAGTAATTTGTAATTACATAATCTTCAAGATGACCACTTCTAATTTAATAATAACTTCTTCAATAGGAAAGATTTGTTTAAAAAAGTATTGTTCCTTTCTTTCCAAACATAACAAATCAATATTATAATGTTAGTTTTCTTCCAAAATCATTTAAGTATTAGTAGTGGATTTAATGGCTTAAATATTGGAATCAAGATAATTTACAAGATGTAATGTTATTAAAATAGATGTGAATAACTAACATAAAATACAACATGTAATAATTTAGTAAGAATTTTAAAGT
Organism: Cryptomeria japonica; assembly: GCF_030272615.1. Classification (NCBI taxonomy): domain Eukaryota; kingdom Viridiplantae; phylum Streptophyta; class Pinopsida; order Cupressales; family Cupressaceae; genus Cryptomeria; species Cryptomeria japonica. Next base: position 226,165,710 of record NC_081408.1, read on the forward strand.
AAATAATTAACACATTGAATTGAATAAGTTAATTATATAACTCAATCATATTAACATCAAAAGCATATGGTAGTTCTTTACAACAATGTTTCAAAAAATGGCTCTTCTATCAATGCCAACGGCTCTCCCACTCCCCAATGGCTCTCCTAGTTTGAATGTGCCTATTGTGGGGAATGGCAATGGCTCTGCAATTCCCTCAATGTGGAATGATAACTCCCCTACCCCGGTTGTGTCCCCTCCTAGGGTCATTGCTGCTACAGTTGCCAATGACATTGTGCAACCTTTTGACTTTCCTATGGGCATTAGATTTGGGGATTATGTTGTTGCTAGGGGTAAGGTGCTCGGTTCTGCTATTGTGGATGATGCTCCTCCCAAACCTCTTGTTAGTGGGCGAAACTTTTCTCGCATGGCTAGATCTATTGCTCACCTTTCCAAGGGAATTCTTCCCCTCCCCTATGCCAAGACTTCCCCTGTTGTGGTTTGTGGTCAAAAGGTTGTGGAAAATGTGGATTTCTTCCAATGCCTCACTTTCATTTGCAGATTTAATGGGTTTTGGCCTTCTCTTCCAAAACTTCATCGTTGGGTGAGTAATTCCTAGAAACATTTAGTTGCTCACAACATTGAGCTTGTTCCTTGTGCTAAAGGTTGTTTCATTTCTTCCTTCACTTCTACTTTTGATCGTAATTTGGTTTTGGGTAAGTTGTGGGCTTGGAGAGACCACTCTCTCTTTATTAAGCCTTGGACATCTTCTTTCAACCCCCTTATTGAACCCCTTTGTTCATTTGATTTGGGTCCGCCTTCCTAATCTACCCATCCATTTCTGGGAGCTTTCTTGTTATAAGGCTATTAGTAACTCCATTGACAAATTTTTGAAGGTAGATGATGCCACAACTTCCATTGGTCATTTTACCTTTGCCCAACTATTAGTCGATGTTGACATATCGTTGCCCCTTCCTAGGGATGTGGTTCATATGGTTGGGGATAGGCCATGGACTCAACCATTAGATTATAAGGGCCTCCCCTTTCGATGTTGGTGATGCTTCTCAACAAGTCACTTAGCTTCGGACTATTCTCTCTCTCACTGTAGAGGTGTTGCCACTTTGTGGAAGGATGCTATTGATGATCACTTGATAGTCAATGCTACTGAAATTGATTTTGTCAACTTCTCTCAGGAGGATGATGTCTCCTCCTAGGATGAGGTGCCCCTTACTGCTAATGATTCTGTTGCTCCTACTCCACAACCTACTCTTGTTGATTTTTCTCTTTAGGTTGTTCATGTGCAATAGACTATTTTTGTTTTGTTGCAACCTGCTACTGATCTACAATAGCACGTTGCTACCGCTACTGATTGTAACCTTGCGGGGGCCCTTCCAAATGATCTTTCTCTTGAATGCCCTAATGACAATATCGCCTAAACTATGGTTTGTCGCGGAGAAAGGGGAAGTCTTCTCCCATCCCCCGAACTCCTCCTTTTCAAGGCTTAGGTGCCTCTACCCCTCCTTAAGTTGGGTTTGGGTTGCTAGCTTGACAAGTTTTTTCTTTTCACCTATCAGCTTTGTTAGTTTGTTGTGGAAGTGTCATTTTGGCTAGTTTTGATTTTCATAATTTGTGATTAACATGTTGTTAATGTGTTGCTACTAGTAATTTGATTGACTTTACGCCCTCTGGGCTATTTTATTTAAGGGACAACACCTTTTTTTTGTTGCTTTAATACCAAAAACATCAAAATCATATATATAATATTTTTAATATATTTAAATATAATGGCTTTCAATATTTATCTGAATCACTGCACTTGGAAAGGCCATCTCATCCTAGGATAATTTTAGTGGTATCGACTCTCACTATGGCACACTCTAGAGGATTCGTGTACAAACACAGTGCGTGCCTACTTGCACAAAAAGATGTGTCTACATCTCATCATGCATATTTGTACACAGTCATAAATAAGATAATCTTGGATGTACTCTATGTACCCCAAGTTGGAAACTTCCATGTGGAGCACTCATGTGTACCCCTCTCCAATGTTCATAACTTACCAAACCACTTTATTGTTCCTTGATTGTTCTCTAGGTCCTTTATTCAAGTTTCACATGCATGGTTAATATAAGCCTTAATGGGTGGTTTTGAAACCATCAAACAATTTATCAAATGATTTCTTTAATTATTATTTAATAAATAAAAATATTCCTCTCTTTTAAAAGATTTAAATTCTTAAATATTTTTCATTAATCTTGGTTAGAGATATTAGTCACAAAAGATAAGGGATGTTATCTATGCAACAAATAAATTAGAGAGGGATGATAAGACTCTATAATGGGAGGAGGTTATATGAAGACCCTTGAATGTAATAAAGGATTTTAATAAAAGAAAGGTAGTGTGAAATTTTCATAGTTAGAAGGTTACGGCTATAGGAAGTATTGATAGTTGTTGTAGAATAATGAATTTTTTTAAACATGTTGTATTAGGCTACAATAAATTAATTAAATATTTTAATTCTAGCATCTTAGTGCTTTCATTTGGCATGGGTGCTAGGAATGTGTGTGGGCTGCTAGACTAGGTTGTTTCAATTAAACACCCTGGTCTAGACTACATCAACTAGGTTGGATGGCACTTGGCTTCATTAATTCTTGGCCATATTTTCAAAATTCCATTATTTCATTCAAAAGGATAGTGATAGGACCAAATATTTGGAGGCTGATTACTATGTATTGAAGGAATGGAATGTTCATAATATGATCTTTGGAAATGGAGCATATATTAGTAGACTGTGATCTATGGGGTGTCATTGATGAGAAAGTTCAAAGACCTGCAAATGTAATAATAGTTACTCAATATGATATTATGGACAAGAAAGAAAAAGATCTCATAATATTATCTCTTATAGATTATAGTTTTATTAATGTCCATGAAGAACCTACTGCAAAGAAATTATGGTAGAAAATGCTTGAAGTCCATCAAGCTAAATCCCTAGTTAAAAATAAATGTTTCTATCGAAGAAGTTATATTCCTTGAGAATGGAGGAATATGGACAAAGTACAGACCACTTGAATACATGTTCAATATGTTGGTGATGCAATTAAGTAGTGAGTCTAAAAATGGAAGAGACAGAGAGATGTTAAAATTTGTTTCATGCTTTATTTTGTTAGGATTCCCAAAGATACTGAGAGGGGGGGTGAATCAATATCTAACCGGTTTATAAATTTACTTGACTTAAAATATGAAAAGCATATTAAAATTGTGTATTAGTAAACAAGAATAACAACAACCACATGAGAAGCACACCATACACGGTATTTTAATGAGGAAACCTGGTGTGGGAAAAACCTCGGTGGGATTTGTGACCCACAATATTCGCTTACTGGCCAATAAGGGAATATTACTATTACAATAGGGGCCTGCACATGCAAGAAGGCCAAGTGCCTAGAGCTCACTACTCAATTACAAAAGAAGTCACACTGACTTACAAAAATGGATTATATTAATCCATTGTCTTGTATTGTTTCAGATTAGCATCTGCTATGCCAGATCCAGTACCGGTTTAAGCTCTGCTACATACATAAACCCTTAACCTATAATTCACATAGTAGGTCTACTTATCTCGCATCCTATCACACCTATTTTCTATTACAAAATGATCTCATACATATATGAGTCATATTACAACTCGCCATGTCGTCTTACAATGATTTTACAATTAATTACAAAATACATTACAAACAAAATTCCTGTCGACCAGGGTGTCAGTATCCTTCCTTTCACTATCAGTGTTCTGAGTGCTGGTGTAGAGTTTGTCGTTGTCGGTGTCGGTATCCTGTCTTGTCGGTATCATATGATTGCAAGGTTGCCATCAATGACAAAATATTCAATCACCTACAATTTCTCATTGGAGTATGCATTTTCCAACAATCTCCCCCTTTGGCATTGATGGCAACACTCATGAGAAAAAAAAACAAAAGTGTCCAAAATGATATCCAAAAATAGTCTACCAAAATTGTCTTACCAAAACTATATGCTCCCCCTGAGCAGATGAAGTCCCTTCCTTCTGACCATTTTTCTCATGCCACTAATCCCCCTTTGACATCAATGACAAAGGTTGTCATTCACTGCCAGTGGAGTCCTTCCTGGATTCTTGTAACCAGTGGGTTACAATCTGAAAGATATCTATCAAAACTAAATTTATGCCATTGCTGAATGTTTTGCAGTCTTTTATTGCTTCTTGAGTTCTCTGCACTGTACCGGTGAGTATGTGCATTTTCTCTTCTGGTGTCTTCAGTTCGGGAACCAGAGCCTCAGATATTTCTTTTCTCAAGGAAATAAGATACTCTAGTCTTGGACTAAGTCTACATTTTAAGTCCTTTGCCTTATCCTTTATTCCCAGTTTCACTTTCTCCAATTTCTTGATTTTCTCTTCCTGCTCTGCAATTTTCTTTTCTAATTCCAAAAATGAATCTGATGTTCCAATCAAATTGTCAGAAATATTATTTAACGTCTCTTGAGCTTTGCTAATCTCCTTGTCAAGATCCTATGTTAAGACATTTGTTTTGCAAGTATCCTTGTACAGTTTCTTGAAGTCAAGAATTATTTCTCCAAGTTATGGTAATAGAGTATCCATTTTCTCCTTGTTCTTATTTACAATATCCTCAAAGAATTTCTCTTTTTCCTTTATTATCCTCTCCTTAAATGTATCCTCATTTATTTGATCAACAATTATTAGATTGTTGGTGATAAACTTAGACAATGTGTCTAGTTGTCCTAAAGAATCTTTATTCTTAGCACTGCACTTTGGTGCTATCAATTTAAGAATTGGTATAGTATCATCAATAGCCTTATAGGCTTGTGCATTGCATTCTGTGATCTTCTTTATTGAATCTAATAAGACCTCAATTACATTAGTAGGTCTGAATTTTTTCATAGTTGTACTAGATGTTTGTCCAACAATTTTTACAATAGCCATGCTATCGATTGTAGTTATTTCCTTGCTTGGTTCGACCTCTGGTAGGTCTGTCTGAGTTTGCATTTCCACAAACAAAGTTTTAGGCTTTTCAATTTGGCCGGGTGGCACTGTCCTTGTCTGTACCTATGCTTCAACTCGTACCGGTTTGGGTTTCTCCAAATGTGTCTCAGATGGTTTCTCTGAGCTTTCAGTTGTCGGTTCCTCAGTTTGTGCCTCTAAACTTTGCTTAGCCGGTTCTTCAGATGGTTTGTCTATTATATCTACCAGTTTCTCAGTGGTATCCTCTGTCGGTTGCTCTGCCTGTGAAGGTTTTTCTGTGTTTAACTCAACCTCTGCAGCCGGTGACTCAGTGCTCACATCTTTCTCCTTATCCTCAGTGGTCTCTCTGTCAACCACGACATTAACTTCCTGAGTATCTACATTTATAGTATACAGAATTTATGATTCAGGTTTTGTATCTTCTACCGAAGTCTCCATACTCTCAGTGGCCAGTTGATTTGCAGTAGTGTCTACCGGTGGAGTATCTGAAGGAGGTGGGGGCATATTGTCAGTTATTTTTAAACTTGGTGGTCCACCTAACTTGCCTTTACCCTTGTCTCTGTCCTTTTGATATTCTCTGATAGTTTTAGGTCTGAGTAATTCTTCCTCTTTTTCTTTCTCCACAAATAAAATATCCCATCCATCAATTGTTTCCTCAGATACTTCAGTTACTCTGCCAGCCATTAATGCTACATGTCGGTGAGCAGTAGAGAATACTGTTCGGTTAGCCTCACTTATTAGTTTGTCTATTTCATCAGGTGAGTTAACTGGATGCACTGCCAGTAATTTTTCAATTTTAATCTTTTTATCTAGTTCAACAATAGATAGTCTTCTAGCTTCTAATCTCCTATACAAGTCATTTGGAATTTCATCAACAATTTGCATCAAAAATTTCTTGTATATATCTAAGTGTAGAATTACACTGTTCTCTATACTTTCCTTGTCATCCGCTGATAGTGTATTGTACATTTTATTGATGTTCTTCAGCTTACCATTCTCTATAATTTCACTAAGAAGTTTTTCAATGGGGGCAATAGTTTGTTTCACCTACTTCTTAGGAGTCATCTTCTTTTCCGGAGGCCTTACTGCCTGTTGCTTCTGTCTTGTCCTTTTTGGTGTAGGAGAAGGTGTCGGTGAAGGTTTTCTTTTCCTCTCAACTCTCTTGAATACAGTAGGTATGTCACTTTCTGAAAAAGATCCAATTGGTGAAAGGTGAGTTTATGGTTGAAGTGCTTCCAACTCACTTTCAGTTATACCAGTTTGTTTTAGCACATCTTCCTTGATTTCCTTTGGCTATCGGGTTCCTTTTCTAACGGTTGCTTCTACCTTCTTAACTCTTTTCCTTGATTGTATAGTGCTCTCAATTGTTTCTGCACTACCAAATACTTTCTCTTCCGGTTCCATAGGAGCTTCAAGGAGGGATTTTGCATAAGTTTCTATGATGTTATCATCTATCTCATAGCCCATTTCAATTACCCAAATGGTTCTAGGGATAACTGCCTCCATCCAAATTTCATCTTTCTTGATCACAAAACAAATTTCCTTTTGATACTTATCCACAATAGCTTGTGATAGTCTTACTCTGTTCTTCATTCGAGCCTTAAATTCTTGAAAATGCTCATTTATGTTTTTCTCCCTGTTCTCTCCCATATTGTTTAATAGTTCTAATAGTTGTTTTCTTACTGGTATATCAAAACCAAAATCTCTAGCACCAATACTGGGTACTTGTTTGGTTATGTATAGCATCAGACAAATAAGTAAGTTTCCAAATCTAAATGTCCCTTTCTTGTCTCTTTTGATCTTACCCAAATTGTCTATCAACTCATCTTTGAGCCATTCACATATGTCTATTCTTGCATTATCATTTACCATATCATAGGCACTCTTAATACGTAGGTTGGAAACTGAGTTTAACCTATTTGCATGTGTAGCCTTATAACCTAAGATCATACTGATAAATCTGATATTTGTGTCCTTCACATCGTTTACCCTTAGAGATCTCTTATCAAATGTTGCACTGGTTAGGTTTGTCACTAAGTCATTTGAGACCTTCTTAGTTTTGTTAGGTCTGTTGCCAGTGGAGGGTAACCCTGTTACAGCTTTTACTGCTTCTTTTGTGATTTTAAGAATAGAGTCTAACCAGAAGAATTCACCATGTACTCTACTTCACACAATCCTTATGATATCCTTGGGGAAATCCAGAATACTAAGTATTTCAGTGAAACCTAGGGTTTCTACTATCTTATGTTCAGGTTTGACATTTCCGGATTTATCACAAATTACAGTCTCATACATATTTTTAATTTCATCATCACCTAGTTCATCTATATGACAATGTATATACATTCTAGGGTCTTCAACATATGCTACTCCTTTAGGGATTTGAGAGAATGCACCTATGCTATCATCTTTCTTAGCAATTTTGGGAACTAGCTGAAAAACGGGTCTAGGTCGCTTAACAACTTCAACAACAGTAGGGTTTGCAATAAATTTAGGAGTGGATGAAGATGCCATAGCTATAAATACCTCAATCTGCCTTAAGGATGAATGCTTTGATGGATTGCTTCACTTCTTTGCTTGGAGTACCTTCGCTCAAGAATTTTTGCGCTCTCAAAGATTTGAATGCTTGGTGAATAAAAAAGGAGCCAAAACACTTGCTTTATAATGTTATTTTTGCCAACTACGACATTTCATGCTTGTCGGTTAAGTTACAACTTAAGTCATCTGTCGGTATAGAAGTAATTTCAACTTCTCACTATCAACTGAGGGAATAATAGCATGTTTTTCATTTTGTTGCTAAACCCCCAAAAAAAATTTCTTTAGTTAGATGAAGAGTCTCCTGCCGGTGGAGTGTTACTCTATTATGTCGGTGGAGTAATCACATCAACATTCTAATCTAACTTTCTAATCCATTGTTTTGAAAATTCTTGCTTTACCTCTTCAACTTTTTCTTTACCTTTCAAACTAGGACCTTTGTTATTTGTCGGTGATGCCTTACTTCTACAAAATTTAGCAATATGTCCAATCTTGTTATAGGCATAACAAGTCACATTGTTCTTCTGAATAACTTTCCCATATCCTATGCCGGTATGTGTTCTGCATGGATTAGATAAGTGCCCAAATCTTCCACAAACATAACATCTCACATTCATTCTGCAATTTTTTGAATTATGACCAACTTTGTTGCATTTAGAACATTGATTGGTGGGTGTATTAGTGTTCTAATAATTTCTAGATCTACAATGATTTTCTCTGTGACCATACTTGTTACAGTTAAAGCATTTTCCATTAAACTTGTAAGCAGTAGGTTGTCTTACCAATTTGCTATGATCATGATTGTTTGCAATACCGGAGCTTTCACCAACTTCAAAGCCAAGGCCATTTGTATCACCATTAGGTTTTTGATTCTTCAGCATGTCACCAAGTTCTTCTGAACTTTTCTTGAATTTTTCCTTGTGATGATTTGCAGTAGTTAGTTCACTTTCCAAGATTCCTTTATGTCTTATGAGTTCAGTTTTGTCATTTTGTGTGTGCATTAGATCTGTCTTCAGCATATCATTTTCATGACTAAGTCTTGTGTTTTCATTTCCAGCATCATTTAGTCTTCTGGCCAAGTCTTCTTCATTCTTCTTTCTATCTTCAATTTCTTTACAAAATCTCATAGTCATATCCTGCATCTCATTCTGTGTTGTACCGATCTCTTGTCTTAGCTTGTTTACCAGATCATTAAGAGTTTCCTTTTCATCATTCTCATTCTTCATCTTTTCACAAAGTTCTCTTCTCTTGTTTCTTGCAATGGTAAGATTTTCTTGAAGTTCTTGAATGATATCCTGAGCAGCCTTTAGATCATCTTCAAGTTTGATATTCTTCACCTTTTCTGCATCATAGTCTGAAAGAGCTATTTTCAATTGTTCTCTCAAGTTTTCCATCTCTACCGGTGACAAGATCTTCCTCAAGTTGTTAGGATTTTGAAAATAGAGGACAAGGCTCTGATACCAATTGTTAGGATTCCCAAAGGTACTGAGAGGCGGGGTGAATCAGTATCTAACCGGTTTATAAATTTACTTGACTTAAAACATGAAAAGCATATTAAAATTGTGTACTAGTAAACAAGAAATAATGCAGTAAACAAGAATAACAACAACCACATTAGAAGCACACCATAACACAGTATTTTAACGAGGAAACCCGGTGTGGGAAAAACCTCGGTGGGATTTGTGACCCATAATATTCGCATACTGGCCAATAAGGGAATATTACTCTTACAATAGGGATCTGTAGATGCAGGAAGGCCAAATGCCTAGAGCTCACTGCTCAATTACAAAAGAAGTCACATTGACTTACAAAAATGGATTATATTAATTCAATGTCTTGTACTACTTCAGATTAGCATTTGCTATGCCAGATCCAGTACCGGTTTAAGCTCTGCTACATACATAAACCCTTAACCTATAATTCGCATAGTAGGTTTGCTTATCTCGCATCCTATCACACCTCTTTTCTATTACAAAATGATCTCATACATATATGAGTCATATTACAACTCGCCATGTTGGCTTACAATGATTTTACAATTAATTACAAAATACATTACAAACAAAATTCTTGTCGGCCAGGGTCTCGGTATCCTTCCTTTCACTGCCGGTGTTCTGAGTGCTAGTGTAGAGTTTGTCATTGTCGGTGTCAGTATCCTGTCTTGTCGGTATCATATGATTGCAAGGTTGCTATCAATGAAAAAACCTTCAATCACCTACAATTTCTCATTGGAGTGTGCATTTGCCAACATATTTGACTTGGAACATGGGAGAGTGTTTTCATGGACATTGGGAGCATGTTTGTACTCTTAAAGATTGAATTTTTTAGTTCTTTATTTTTTAAAGATATGAAAATAAAAGTTTCAACTAGTACCAAAAAGGCCTTAAATAAAGAGGCAATAATAATGAAAGGTAATGAGAAAAGTCAATATCTAAACCCAAAAGGAGATCTAAGTCTCTTGGAAGTCCAAAGTAATATATTGGAATTTTGGTAAACTTGGTCACTCCTAGAAATAATGTAAAGAAGAAAGTGGATTTTAATTCTTAATATAGAAAGGAAGATGATTGTGTAATCATTGTAGTGGCATCTTGTGCAAGTGACCATACATGGTGAATTGCTTTAGGTGCAAGTTTCCATATGACGTCCAATAGAGAATTTTTTACATGGTATGAAGAATTCGATGAAGGTTAGGCGTACCTGGGTCATGATTCACATTTAAAAATTGTTTATCATGGTAGAGTTCAAATTGAATTTCCTAATGGTGGAGTTAGGGTAATTAGTGGTGATTTGGATATGCTTGAGTTAGCATAAAACCATTTATCTATAAGTAAATTAATTGATGCAAGTGTGTAGATAGTCTTTTCTAATGCAAGATGCAAGATGTAAGATGTTTAAAGGTGCTATGGTGATTGCTAGATGTGTTAGATTGGGCACATTAATTATTTTACCTTGATGCATGCATGACTCAATACAATAATACTTCTATTAAAACCATATATTCATCCAATTTATTGGATAAAGGAGTCGTGTCTTCTTTAGTTAATGGTCATGCTTTTTAGGTACCTAAATGTGTTGTTTCTATGAAGATTAAATTACCAACTAAAAAGACAATGTTATGGCACCAAAAATAAAACAAAAATTGTTGAAGATTTATCTAATTGTAATCTTGAGTGATTTATGTGAACATTGCATACATGAAAAACAAAAGCATGTTTACCTTTTTTTTAGTTCTAATAAGCCTTTTGGGTTGTTGGACCTTATTCACGTAGATGTGTTTGGTCTTGTTGATGTTCCTTCAATTCTGAAATATGTTTAATTATGTTACAATCATTGATTATTGTCATAGAAGGCTATGGGTTTATTTGCTCATAAGAAAATCTAAAAAATTTAGTCATTGTAAAGAATTCAAATCTATCGTAAAACTCAAAATAATAGAAAATTAAGTTTTTAAGGATTGGTAATGGTCGTGAATTTTGTTCTATAAATTTTGATAACTTCTATAAGGATTGTGCTATTGAAAGGTAAAATGTCTCTTTATTCTCCACAATAGAATGGAATTTAAAAACTTAAGAATAAGACTCTACTAGTTAAGTCTAAGAGTATGCTAAGTGAAATTTTCCTTGGAAAAAGGTTTTGGGATGAAGCTAGAGCCAATACTTGCTATAAGATTAGAAACTCATATATCCCTTCTTATTGATAAAACACATATGGAGCTTTGGTCTAGCATAAATTCTTCACTAAGGCATCTTCATGTTTTTGGTTGTGAAGCATATGCACATGTGCCAAGGGATAAGACTAGTAATTTGAAGAATAAGGTTTTCAAATGTATTTTAATCAATTATAATAATGGTGTGAAAGGATAAAAGCATTTGGATCCTTGTAGAAAAGGTATTATATATTAGAAACATTGTTTTCATAGAGGTTAATACTTCTTCCATTGTATTGCATCCTAAAACAGTGGAAGCAAAGATGTGGTTCATCTTCCTCCTATGCCAAATAAAGTTTAATCAAGATCCCAAATCAAACCAAAATTTGAGGAGAGCGCTCCAAGTTCATAATCTTTAGAACAAGGGGTAGAATCTCCAACTCAACTTATTTGAAGGTAAGCTAGGCATAGACAACCATTGGGAAGGTATTCTCATAGTGATTGGAGATGTAAATTTTCCTTAAATACTAACATTGATGAAACTAGAACTATACAAGAGGCTTTAGGTGTGCATGATAAAGAGTCCTAGAAAATAGACATGAATATAGAGATGCCAAAAATTAAAAGAAATGATATATGGTACTTGATACTTTTTCTTAAAGGACACGAGAAAATTAATTGTAAATTGGTTATGCAACAAATTAGATGATGAAGTGACAAGATGTAGTTGTTTGTCCACTACTAAGGTTGAGTATATAGTAGCTACTCATTCCTACATAAAGTCATTTTGTTGAAGACTATTTTCATATGTTTGGTTAAGTCAAAGAACAATTACACTTTATTGTGGCAATTAAAGTGAAATTTGTTTAGCAAAGAACCCAACATTTTATGCAAAGACCAAGCACATAGATGTGCAATATCATTTTGTTAGAGGTATGGTCAAAGATAGAATGGTAAAATTAGAGAAAGTTCAAACTTTGATAGACTTTGCAAATGCATTGACAAATCTTGTGAACACAAAGATTTATTCAAATGGTGTTTAAAGTCTATGGACCTCTTGGCCCCTAGTAATTAGATTTCATGACATTATGTTTCCCTATAGCTCTTTCAAGGTATTCAATAAGTGGGAGAATGTTGAGAATTGAGGTATCTCAACCTTGCAAACATTTTGGATTTATTATTTAGTTATTTATTATTTTTTGTATTTGATTATATTTTATATCATTTAAATTACCCTCACATGGATTTTGAGGTGGTATTATTGTTCATGTGTGAGCATTATGTTGACATTGTAAGATGTTATGTAAATTATCTATTTAAGCAGATGTGAGATATCCTACTTGTGTGGGATCATATGACAAATTATTATGAAATGTAAGACCTTGTAAGAGGGGAGTTACTTTGAATCTTCACAAGCATTATGATAGGTGTGGACACTTGTCACGAAGCACTATTTTTGGGTAATGGAAGTTACAAATTGGGTGGCCATATTGGGTGGATGCTTATGACATATTATGATAGTTGTAAGAGGAAATATTTATTTACTATTTTTAGCTTGTATATGGGAATCTCAAGGTGGGCATTGGAATTGGGGTCAAACTTGGGCACCATACCTATAGTAGACTCAAAAACATGGTTAGCAAAACCATTTATGGTTTCCAATTTGGCCATTTGCTTATAAATTGTGTGGTTGGAGTTATAATATCATACTATATGAATTTATAAGTGTCAAAATGTTGCCCAAATCACTCTTGAATTTTACATTGGTTAAACTACTATAAAGATTGATCTGAAAGTGTGTTGTAATATTTTGTTTGATTTGATAATTCATTGAACAAGATTTGGAAAGTGAGTTTTTCTTTCAAAGAGGTTTTCCCTAAGTAATAATAGTGTTATGTATTGTATCATATATGCTTTATGTGTTTTTTGCATTTTTTGTAATAGTTTAGATCAGTTTTCTTTTATAAAAATTGTGCACTACTACTCTCACGATTAACATAGGAATTTGAATTGTCTAATTTTTCTTCCTTATAGGAGAATGTTGGGAAAGGTGTGTTGCACACTTCACATAATAATAATTCTAATAATACAAAAAATAAATATTTAATTGTTGTTCATTGTAAAGATGTGGATGCTATTGTAGGTTAGACATACTTAGCAACACTTTATGGTGTATGTGATATTGAGATAAATATTTAATATGGGTGTGACATCCAAAAAATGTTTATTATTGTGAAAACTTAGTGTAAAATATTTAATCTTTTTATCATAGTTTTGATGCACATGGTTTACGTAATACCACATAGTGTGCAAAACTTGTTTTTATAAAAAACAAGTGCATGAGTAGTTTATGAGGCTGGCTTGTGTAACCTTTGGTTTTTTGGACAAGGTTGTATGGAGCAAATTTCTTCTAGGTTGCATATGTTGATGCATGATAGCTTCAGTAAGATAAATGATTGAATGAGAGATAAATGAAGTCTCTCATTCAATCATCTATCTCATCGATAGACTATAATAGACTTCACTTATTATTCCTTTGTTCTATCATTTCATATTACTATTATAATTGCTCTCCTTATATATATGGTGCATTATCAGTTTTACCGATTATAATCATACAAACTGATGTTAAATTTACGATCATGCTAGGATCGTATTTCACGATCTGTGTTAATATATAAACATTGCAATCTAACAATAAACGGTAACCTTGATATCCTGATTAGTTATCAGGCTTCATTGTTAATGCCATCGATTAGTTATCGGGCTTCATTGTTACGCATTGACACCGATTAATATCAGCATTAGATTGGTTATGTATTGCAAATGAAAAGGCACGATCAAGTGGCATCTTGATCGGCCATGTCTAATAGACATGTCCGATCCAGGTTTCACTTGATCGTCCCTATTTTTTTATATATACCGATCAATGATAAATGGAGAAGACATCAAAATTATTAATGCTCTATCTCCACCTGCAATACACAAAATATAATTAATCACCAGAACAATTATATTGTGATAAACATTTACATTGAAATACAACAACATTATATATATACCTTGATCATTGAATTGGAATTTGAAAAACATTTACAGCATATGTGGAAATATGGATTGGTTTTGTGGTGCGCCATGGCTTTCATTTTCCTTTCACTTGGAGGAATGAAACTAGGGTTTGATGCTTCAAAATATATGCATGGCGACTCTACAAGTGTATTGTAATCTTGTTTCTTGAGGTAATAAAACATTGAGTTGCATGCTTTTGTACGCTGAATTTTTTTCTTGAGAGGGTTTTCCCAAGATATATCTAGTGTTAGCTTGTGGTATGTTTGTTATTATTTTACTTTGTGGATTACAAATACGTGTTTTGCATAATGTTCTAGATCATGAGAGTTATAATGAAATGGTGTCTATCGCTACAAGTTTCCTTTTAGATTCAAGTAAAATTCAGCCATTTTGCCACCCATGTCCTTGGAACTAATGGCATTCATATAATGTAAATTTCCAATTGAACTAATGAATCATATGCTTGATTGTGCTTATCTTTCAAAAAGAAGTCAATCTTTGAAACTTGCTACAAAACTCCATGAGAATTATTAGATAATTGGATACCTAGGAAGCATGTAGAGAAAAGAATTGAAATCAAAAACCTTGATATAGAACACAATAGGAAATTGAATTACTCAAGCCATCCACTTTGAAATAACTATCATAGGTTGCTTTTAAATCCAAAAATGGAGTTGTTAGTCCATATTTCTAGTATAATACATTAATAAAGAGTCATTTACCCTACAATAATGTTTCAAGGATTTGCTATTCTCCACATGTAAATATGAGTGGGTAAAAGTACAAAGTTGTGTCACACTTTTATAAAGGAAATGGACAATGCTGATTCAACTTTTTAAATTAAATCAATAGAAAGTTAAATATATGTTTTGAATTTTGAAATTATGTAAACTAATCAAATTTATATTCTTATATCTATTTTAAGTTTGTAATTTTAACAAAAAATTTAAAAATTATTTGAATATAGTTTTTTATAAATTAAACACTATAATTTAGTTGCTGAAAAAATGTTGAAATTGAAGTTACACAAGCCAACACACTTTATTTAATAAAATTTACTTTTTTTTCTTAAATTTTTTTTTGTATATTGATAACTTGAAACTTTAGTGCATGGATATATCGTTTACTATTTTTTATAAATATATATTTTTCAATAAATTTGAAAAGTTGTGTGTGCTAAAATATAACTGTTTCCAATTCCCACCACCTTTTTTCTTAATTATTTATCCAAATCAAAAAAGAATTATATCATCTTGACATAGATTCTTTTCTCTACTGCATCAAATTTTTATTTTTTTTTTAAATAAATTTTAGTATTTTTCCTTAACAAGATAATCAACCTTATATTTTAGTGTTGATGACGTACTTTCAATAAAAATAAAATATAAAACATAAAAACTAATTAAAATATTAAAAGCTATATATTTTAGAAAATTCACTTATAGATATATAAAAGGGTATTTTTACATTTCAAAAAAATATTATTTATAAGAGTAGGAGTTGTTGAAACATCAAGTTTTTTTTTTTTATATAATTAGACCAAAAATAGTATAAAATATACATTTAGTAGACACTTACAATTGGAAAAGTTGTGGCCCATATATAACTTAGCTATAATAAATATATATAGACCATATGTTTGACTAAAATTATTTTTTAATTGGAATTACTTAAATTCACTTGTGCTGATAAGTTAGCCTGAAACGTGACACAGTTTTGTGCTTTTACCCGAGTGGTATTGAATGACGCTTCTCATGACAATTTGGAAAAATATTATGACAACAAAAGCATAAACCAAATATGATTGCATGTAAAATTCCTAAGTTTCTTCTAAATTTATCAATTACCTATGAATGCATTCACTAATTAAAATGCCCCAATCCAAGTAGACTTCCCCTTACTTATTATGCTCCTGGTATAGAACATCCATGCCTTCACCTTTCTTGTGCCATATTGCCTCATCACTTAGTTGAGTAGAGTAATCATAATTAAAATCTCTTTGTTTGTTTGATGTCTCGAATCACTTTCATGCAAAATTTCATATTGCCAAATCATGCTAGAATCATGACATGAATTTTCGCTAAAATTTAGCCTCATCACTGTAAGCACCAAATCACTATTTCCTATTGCCAAATCATGCTAGAATCAAAATGACTTTGTTTGCCTAATGTCTAGAATCGCTCTAAGGGTTGGATTCTAGCAAAATTTTATGTCATGATGACTTTGTTTGATCATGAAAAAGGTGATTTCAATCAACAATTTGTGTCAAATGAAATCATTTTCTATGGCTTGGAGAGAAAAGTGCAGTACATAAAATGTTTAAGGCACATACATATTCATGTCGAGAATGTCATCCACAATAAATTTGATCTAAATTTCCTTGTGTCCCAAAATTGGGGCACATTGTTGCATAAATTGTTAAATCAATGTGTCTCATAAGTGGGACAAGACTTTATGTTTTCACCCCTTTGGACCCCATTCATCTTCAAAATTTTAGAAACTAATTTTGAAGGAGAACCCACAATTTGAAAATGGTATTGATTGGCAAAACCCCATGTATGAAATGATTGTTATTTTGGTGACAAAAAACACTCTTTAACTCATTTTACAGTAAATCATAGCTGTCCTTAATAGAAATTGCAACTTGGGTTCTTCTCGAATCCCATAGAGATTATTTTCTACATTTTGAATGTGGAAAGGTGTTATCAAACTATTATAAATCCTCACAACCCTCTTTTGTGGAGAAAGAATTGTTTGTGAGTCTCTTCCTTTAAGGACAAGGATGAATAATAAAAATGTGCAAAATAGAGCTTGAAACATATTGTTAATGACTACTACCATTTAAAGTTAAATACAAATTGTTGCTAAGTCCCTTGAAAACCAATTGCAACCATTAATATATATTGCTTAAAACCTTATGTGTGGAAGCATTAATGCTTTATGTTTGCAAATTAAAAATCTATCACAAGACTATTGTAACAGCACCTTGAATCAACGAAAAGAAGCTAGAGGAATATATATTACAAGCACTCAAGAGATGGAAACAAAGTTTCAAACTTTGAGTTTGGCAAAGAAACCTTGAAAAAACCTTGTACAAATGTGTGTTTCAAATCACTCTAATGTCGTTTTTCTTTAAACCCTTATTGAACAACAATTATAGAAGGAAAACATTTCTTATGGAGATGGAAGCTTGCTTTTCTATTTTGAATTTATGTGTTTTTCTCCTCTCTCTTAAGCACACTTTTAGATCAGTGTGGGTAATTTCCTTTATGTTTTCACTTGGAAATTTGCTCCCAACACCTCTAAGAGGCATATTATATACAATGCAATATTTTCATGTTCAAAACTTAAAAATACTCTCCCTATGTACATGCATCAAAGGTCATGGGCACTTTTTCCTTACATTTTGATGTTGAGTTGTCACTTAAGTGATGGCACATACACCCAAGACCCTTGTTACTCTTATTTTATGTGTTGAATTTGAAATTTAGTGGCTCAAACAAGCTCTTAGGGGTATCATTACACTTTTTCCCTAATTCATCGCTCATTCAAGTGATTTTTTCTCTCTTAGGGTACCCCTAAAGCATTAATGCACATTTTTTTATGTTTTGATGTTAAGCTTTGACTTCAAGTGAAAAAGCATCCTCTTGAGTGACTTAATTGATTTATGTTTTAATTTTTCACTAACATTGAAAAGTTCACTCATTTTTTTTACTTAAATGATATTTTTACTTTATATTTATCAAAACTAACCTCCTCGTGTAAAAGCATTCACCTAGACACGTATGTATCTTTTTTTTATGCATGGCATTCTCTCTCCTTAATGTGCTTCTCACCTATACACATTTTTTCAACTTGAAATTGTCAAAAAGTACTCCTTCATCTTGACACACTCCAAAACCCTTGTGACTATTTCCATTTTTTCCTTTCCTTCATCATCCAAGTTTTTGTCTTCACCTTACCTAATGTGTTAGAAAACTCCTTTCATTGACCCTACAAAGAATTAGCCAAACATAATGACAACATTGATAACCACTAGAAAGAAAGATTCAAATATAATTTCTTTTTTGTTAAACAGTTTTATGTTAAACCTAGATCATTTTTGCAATCTAATTCAGGAGCACAATCTTAAACCCATCCTTTATGATGCCAAATTCCATCAAAATCATACAAGACATGATTCCAACCTCAACCCTAATGATATCAAGTCTTACATTTAATACCAGAAAAAATAAAATTATAAAATATAATAAACACCTCACAATAGAGAGCATGCCAATTTCGCATGCTTGGTTGCAACCATAATCCTTTAAAAGTCTTAAAAAAATCCTCAATTGAGCATGAATTATGACACCTTGTAGTGGAAGTACACACATAGGACTTATTGATTGCTTTATTGCACGACCTCATTATATTCGAAATGGCTATCCTATTTGCTATTTCTTAATTAAATTAAAAATTACAAGACAGTTGTGTTGTGATTTTTAATATAATTGATAAATAGCAAATAAATGTCTGATCAGGTCCATTCCGTCGGCTCAATAGACATCACTCTTATATTTAAGTAGAATCAAGCCCAAGGTAGTAACTCAGATATCCTTGCTTCCTTCAGATTTTAGGACCTTCGTGTTTGCTATTTTAAAGGGCTAGATGTCCGGAACTAACTTTGCAAGAATTAGGACCTTAGTCCCAAACACCAAGTCAATCCTACATATTGCCTTTGGATGGGGTTAAGCTCCCTTCAGATTTTCCCATACACTTACCTGAATGATGAGATTTTTGAATTTAAACTTCTGTATTGATTCATTAAATAATTCTACTTACCGGCAAAGGAGAGGTTAGGTTAAAATAGAGAATATTTCAATGCTGAAATGCATTGAGTCGTAGAACTCTGGGGGCATAGACCAGTGCACACTCACTAAGCTGTTGGGTTTATACTTTATAGGAATTCTCTCCATTACTACACTAAACCATATCAAAAGCGTTGTAATCATCAATTCAGATCCACTAGACGGACGCTGCATAAATTCTGGGTAATTTGGAGTGTGTATGTTACTGTAATTCAAGATGGTGCCTGCCCTGTATGTGGTGTTTTTGGCTTTTGTTTTGTAAATATGGCTTTGGCCTCTACCAAACCATAACTGTAGTTTTGAATTCTATTTGGTGCCATTTCCTTGTTCGACATTTACAAGAAGATCGTACTTGCTTGATATTTACAATTGAGTGAATATGGTAATTTGCTTCAAAGAATCTCAATGAAAATGGAAATCATAATTAGAAACTATAATCGCACCTTATTGTCAGCTACCAGACGAATGTTGATGCTGAAGGTTTCAAGTTTGTAAATCTTTTTTCTTAAATCACCAATAATCCCCACAAGAACAAATTCCATTGGTGAAACAATGGAAACGATTCGCATCCCTCACAACAATTTGACGCCCTGCTATCTTGGAAATGAACTTGGCGGCAGTGTGACAGTCACCACAGATGCGAAGATTCTTGAATATTCTAATTGGTTGTGTTGGGGTTTTACTGATTAGCCCAAAAGCAATTGCCAATCTCTCACTGTGATGATGCAAAAACTTTTCCTTCTGTTCCTCTTCTACATCATGCAGCACAAAGTTTGTATCTGGCACATAACCATCATCCTTCATCTGCTTCAACAATTCCTCCAGCTTTGTATAGATTTCCTCTGTTTGAGGATGTGACCTATCTCTCACAGAAAATGTATGCACCTTATTTCTGACCTCAATCCAACTGAGTCCAGGTTCTTTTACTACCCCTCTTTCTTTCATCAATTTTCTCATCTTCGCTACATCATCCCACCTGCCACCTGCGGCATAAATGTTAGACAACAAAACGTAAGCAGAGGCATCTTCTGGTTTCAATTCCAGAATTTTCTCTGCAGCATGTTCACCTAACTTTATATTTCCATGAATTCTGCAGCCCCCGAGCAAGGAACTCCAAACCAAAGAATTGGGTTTCAAAGGCATTTTTTGAATAAAATCATGGGCTTCGTCAAGAAGACCAGCGTGGCAAAGTACATCAACCATGCAAGCATAGTGGTTTGCTTCAGGAACAATCCCATAGTCTCTAGTCATGGAATTAAAGTACCTATAACCCTCGTCCACTAAACCTAAATAATTGCATGCAGAGAGAACACAGAGGAAGGTGACGCTGCTAGGTTTTACACCTTCGCGCTGCATCCGCTCAAAAAACTGTATAGCCTCTGTGCTACAACCATGCTGAACACATCCTGCAATAATTGAATTCCATGATACGGTATCACGTTGAGGAGCTTCATCAAATACTTTCCGTGCATCTGACATGCTTCCGCACTTACCATACATATCAACAAGGGCACTTGCCACAAATGCATCAAACTCGTGCCCACTCTTGATGGCATGGACATGAAATTGCTTGCCATGTTCCAGAACTGATAGAGTGGCACACAATCGGAGAAGAATCGAGAATGTGAAGTGATCAGGATCGGTGCCCTCATCTTTCATTGAACAGAAGAGCTTCAAAGCCATCTCGCAATGTCCAAGGCAAGCATACCCATTAATAACTGTATTCCAGAGAACTAAATCTCGTTCCGACATTTTGTCAAACACTTTGTGTGCACATTCTATGGCATTGTATTTAGCATACAGATCAACAAGAGCACTTCCAATAAAAACATTCGACATATAACCACTTTTGATAACTTTCCCATGAACCCATTTGGCATGTTCCAAACTAGACAACGCACTAACAATAGTCGAGTATGTAAAATGATTGGGTATGACTCCGGCTTCTTGCATTTCAAGAAAAAGTTGCAGAGCTTGCGTGGGAGGTCCATTGTGAACGTATCCTGTAATGATGGTAGTCCAAGCAACCACGTCTCGCTCGGACATTTTGTCGAACACTTTGCGTGCATCCTCCAAACTTCCGCACTTCAGGTACATATTAATCAACCTGCTCCCTAAAGCAATGTCTACATCAAAGCCAGTAGTGATTATGAGACCATGAACTAGCCTGCCTTGTTGCAGCGCTTTCTGGTGTATACATCCCTGCAACAGCCGAGCATAAACACTGGAATCTGCTGCAACTGGATTTGTTTCATTAAAATATAAAGCGCCTGATTTCAGGCTTGATACTGGAATGGATGCAGTAGAAACACTATGCACATACATGGTAACAGCTGAGTGTGGGTACAAACAAAGATTGTTATACAATAATGGGGAATTTAATGTCGGCCATTTAAAGGAAATTCGTCTTCCCTTTTCGTTTAGTTGACAACAAGCAGATACAGTCACTACCATGGCTACGCTACACTGCTTGAACTGATGAATGGTCGGGCTTGAAAATTCCATTTGAGCCAAAACAAAGACTGCATTTTCAAAAAAACCGTAGATGCCCAGCAAACTCCATGAGATGGTGTGTTTCGTCAACAGAAAATATATTACACAACCAATCTGCACATACGCGCTCATACTCATATGAGGCACTGCGTCTTTATAAATTGTTATAAAATCTATTGAGTGGTCACGAAAAATACTCAAGAAAAATATATTATCGAGCCCGTCAAATACAAATTCCGTAATACCCACTTGAGAAAAACTTTTAATTGTGAAGTAATACTTATGGAATTAATTGCGTTTGAATTTTATTTAGGAAAAAATCTAGAACATTTCGAAGTTGAATTGAGAGTTTTATTTATTTAACAACAATTTTATTGTGCAATCGTCAACAAAATGGCTCCCACAATAGATGCAAATTCAAACACCCTTACTTGTTGGAAAACTGTGATAAGTTGGCTAGAAGGTTCTTGAACCTTTTGGCATGTCTCTAGGGGTTTCTTTTATGGATGCTCTCGCCTCGCGAGTTGTGGATGGGTTTGTTGTTGGCCCTACTTTTGGGGTTGTTGGTGGTGGTCTAAAACCTGTTGTTGTTGTAGATGTTTGTCCTGCTCCTCTTGCCCCTTGCTCTATTGCAGCTCTCTTTAGGTCTGGCCTTATCGTTTCCTCCACAGTCGTGGTACCCAGGACTACTGCAAATTTGGTGGTGGCTCCTTCTCTCCTTGGTGTTATTACTACTGCTCATGAGGAGGTTTTGCCTCCTGTTGTGGGTGTTGGGGTCCCCCCTCTAAGGCCTTTCTCTTTGCTGGTGGGCGAAGCTTTGCTCATGTTGTCAACTTTGTTGTTGTTCATCCTCTCAAGGGGAAATCTCATCCTCTTGCTTGTGCCAAGATCTCCCCTATTATGATTTGTGGTCAAGATGTGGTGGAAAATGTGGATTTCTACTAGTACTGTGGGTTGGTGTGTAGATTTGTTGGTCTTTGGCCTTCTCTCCCAAATCTTCATTGATGGCTGATGGATTCTTGGAAGGCCTTAATTGCTAGTAACATTGATCTTTTCCCTTGTGCTAAGGTTTTTTTTGTTGCTACTTTTATTTCTTCTGATGAACCATGATTTGGTGTTGAGCAAGTTGTGGGCTTGAGTTGTTCACTCCCTGTCGGTCAAACCTTGGACAAGCTCCTTTAACCCTCTTATTGAACCACTCAATGTTCATCCAATGCGGGTTCATCTTCCCAATCTTCCCCTTCACTTTTGGGAGAATTCTTTCTTTCAATCCATTGGTAACTATATCGGCTACTTCTTGAAGGTTAATAATACCACCTCCTCCATGGGTCTTTTTACCTATGCATGCATTTTGATCGATATTGACATCTCCATACCTTCCTAAGGATGTGATTCTCATGGTTGGGAATTGGCCATGGACTCAATTGTTAGATTATGAGGGCTTCCCCTTTCGATGTCGCTATTGTTATCTATTGTTCACTTGGCCACACATTGTTCTCTCTCATGCCATAAAGGAATTGCCACTTGGTGGAAAGATGCTAATAGTGATCACTTAAATGTCCTAGCTTTTGATTCTTCCTCTAATGACTCTTCATAGGCTTCTAATGATTCCTCCTAGAATGATGTTTTTCTTCTATTATTGGTGTGGCCTCTTCAACTCGTATGGATACTACTATGTCTCTTGTTGTTAGTGTGGCCCCCTCATACCTTTTGGACCCTACTCTGCTTGTAGCTCGTAATTTGCTCCAGCCTTTAGTGATTGATATTCTAGTTAGCATTATGCTCCTTATGTTGATAGTCTTAATAAGGGACTTCCCCTCTTGTTCCCCTTTGTGATGGTGTTTGAAATGATAGTATTGCCTAGACTATTATCTGTCAACAGAGGAAAGATCGTTCTTCCTCCTCTTCCCAAACTCTTACTTGAGTTGTGGGTGAATTTTCTACCAACCCTTGATGTGGGTTGCTAGTTGTTTGCTAGTGTCTTGTAAGTGGTATGTTATGCCCTATGTTGTTTGTGGTATGTTTTTGACCTATTGTAAGTTGGCTTCTTGGCCTATCTTTGTATAGGTTCGGCACCCTTGTTTAGCTACTTTTTTAATAAAAAAGAATGTTATCATGAAAATCTAATGTTTCTAAAATAATTTATTTTTTTATTTTTTTTTATTTTTTTTTAAGATAGAAACATCTTATAATGTTTGTTTTTTAATCATTATATGTATAATAACCTTCTTTAGTTTAAAGTCAAATATGAGGGGTCTTCACACATTTAAATTTTTGGGGGGTAAGATCCCAAATCCATTCTTTTTTAGTGTCAAGTGTTAGCGTGAAAATGTTATTGCCTATCCTATTTACTTATATCTAAGTAGACCTATTCACTAAACTCAAGCTCATTAAGGGGTTTTGTATTTGGTTAACTCACCTAATTGGGGCTTTACAGATGTCATCGCACCTACACCAAATATTTTGTCATGTGTCACAACTCTTGGAGCATTCGTCAATAGTCAGTTCATATCTTCCTTCTTCCTCTTTGTCCTAGATATACAAGAAGTTCATTGTATATTATTAATTCACTTTTATGATAGTTTTTGGTATTATTGTATACACATTCATTTGTAGAAGATTTTACTTTTTATATTCATTATATTGTTCCTCTAACATAGTATCAACACCATGAATAATAAATTGTTTCTCATTTTTTATTGAATCTTGCACTTAGCCCTATCATTGGTGCATGGTAGAGCCAAATAGACACCACCATTGAGTCAAAAAGGATTGAGAAAGATAAAATTGATTTTCGTTTTATCATTTAGCAGCACAAGAAATTTCTTTTTTTAGACCTAGACCATAAAATTGAACATATATATACATTTTTTTCACAACATTTAAATTGGTGTTTACTTAGTGTCTCTTCAACAATTTTAGATCATGACATTTTTTTTATATATTTTCTAGTTGAAATATTCTTTTTTTAATGATCACTTTTTCTTTATGGGGTTCATTCTAGTTTTCTACTACCTCTCAAAGCTTCAAAGGGTTTTCACCATCAAAAACATCTATCATCACTCAAATTTTGCATCAGTATTCTATCATCAATCATTTTTTTCTATTTGATAAAGGTTTTTCATCAATCCTTCTAGGTGTTACTCAAATTTCCATCTATTGTAAGGTACTGCCAATTTTTCAATTGGGTTTGCATCTTTAAACCCCTATCTTTTGTGTTTCTAGGTTTTTTATCCAACTTGCACCTCAAACCATTAACCTTATCTACTACTAGATTTTTTTCCTATGCATGCATCACCAACAAAGCCCTATTTTCTACAATTTCAAGAGGATCTTCAACCTACACAAATAGTCCAATGTTTTAACTACAAGAAGACTTCAATGTCCAACCTGCATCTAACTCTGAATTCTAACCAACAACTAAACTCTAAAGTCCAACCTACAAGCTAACTCTAAAAGCACAAATTTGCAGGAAAACTTTGAAGTTCAATATGCAAACAAACTCAGAATTTTTACCTACAAATGAACTTTAAAGTCCAAACTATAAGAAGACCCCAAAGTTTGAATCTATAAGTAATCTCTAAAGTCTAGCGTGCAACTAGAATCTAATTTTTGACTTGCAATCTAACTCTAAAAGTCAAAATCTGCAACCAAACTCCTAAGTCTGACTTGCCACTATTTGAGAATTTTAACTTACAAACAAACTCCAAATTTCAAACTTCTAGAAGACTATGAACTCTAAATTATTGTAGATTTATAGACTCTGACACAACCTCCTATTGTTGGCTTTCAAAATCCAACATAAATTTACAAGACCTCGAGTACTGTGGACTTCTAAACTCTATCACACATTTATAGAACTTTGACTATTGTATATTTTTGAATATGAAGCATTTGTGCATCTTTCTAGACTTTCAAACTATGCTACAACTTTGCACCTTTACTATTCTTTAACTATTTTTTTTAGTCTCAAATTAAATATTATATTACTTAATGCGTATAATTTAAAACCTTGATAATTCTATATTTCTACGAATTTTTAAAATTAACATGTGTCAAATCTGTAAAGATTGTAATTAATAAAGTGTTAAAATTAGTGAGACCTAATTTTAAAGCACTATTAAAAGTTGGGGGTTTATATTGCACACAATTTCAAGTGTCTCTTTGTACTTCTCCATAATATAACTAAAAAATAATCTCTTAACTCCACACAAATATTGTATTAAAAGTTTAAAGTACAACAACTTATTTAATCTAAACGCTTATGTTAAATGTCAAGAGAACAACAAATATAATTTATAAGGAAATGTGAATAATTTGTATATTAGAACAAATTAAATGAATCCACAATAATCGCTAGCTTGCATGTATATGATAATTTTTTATTTCATCTTGTTTGTTGTACAACACCTAAATAAATGTAAGATAAATTAAATAATTTATTTTGGACGGTTAATAAATTTTGTGCTCTTCAATTAGAAGATGAATTGATGACCATATCTCTTGATGTCTTCCCTTTGATTGAAGACTTTCTACCTAAATTTAAATCTCTATTTCATCATCTTCAAGGTTGTGGCAAAGAAAATATAGATAAAGAATATGTTTTTTAAAATGTGTCCAAGTTAAAAGGCTCTTATTAGGTCTTTTTCTTCTACAATTTACTCTATAATGGATTCTCTTAATAGCAACTTTACAATGCCAACTTTTGAGCAGTTTTGTGATACACTCATAAGGAAACAATTGAAGTTACTCTCTATAATTACAATCACCTCTTCAAAATGTCAAGCATTAATGAAACAAGCATCTAAAGTTAAATTAAATAAATGTTTAAATCCTAAAGCATAATCAACTTTCACAAGGGAAAATACCTCCAAGTAGAAAAACAAAATTAATATGTAAGCTCCACTTCTTCTTCTAGGTCAAGAGTACTTCCATGATAAAGAAAAAAAGGAAAGACCATATGCCAATTCTAGACTATAGAATCATGAATAACTTTTTTTCATCGAAGGATATTAGCCTTGGAAAAGGCCATAAATAAATACAACATTAATATTATCAAACCTAGCAAGGATCAAGATCTTACGACTAAAGATTTGGATTCACCCACACAAAATTGGATATTTGACTTAGAGGCCTCTCATCACATGACTAATTCATGTGATTTGAGTCTATTTTTTGACAATGATACATCTTTGATTGTAGTGGGTAACTCTACATAGATCCTAATTTTGGGGTCAAGTAATATATAGTGGCATATGGTTAAGGTTGTGCTTTATATCCCTTTAAGGTTTTTGCTAATCTTATCTCTATATACCAGATATAATATACTAAGGATGGGAACACATTTGAATTCTCCCCACATTATGTAATTGTTAGAGAGCAACAAAATATTGAGGAATTATTACTTCATTAAAAGCTAATCATGGCTATAAATTAGATATGTTTCATGGTGTTGAGGCATCTTGTGGATCATCACACATTTCTCATTCAAATTATTTGGATAGGCTTTGTTATGAGAGACTCGTGAACCTCAATTACATGTATATTTAGTAGTTAAGTATACAAGATATGGTACTTTATATTCCTAATGTTTTATACATAGAGTGAGTGAGATTGTGCCCTTGGTAAAACCAATCCTAATTTTTACTACTTTAGGGAATTAGATAGTGATATTTGGGAATTCATACCAAATGGTCGACATAAGACAATGTAGTACAAGAGTCAAAAAATCACCTTTGTGGGTTATTGTAAGGATATGGAGGCCTATAGATGATTTGGTCCATCTACTTGAGATGTACGCTTTAAGAGAGATGTCAATTTTGATTATTCCTTCACACATAGAGATACTCCATCTTCTACATTGCTACCTCCCCCTGCTTCATCCTCTTTAGATAGTTTATTGGTCCTTGAGGATATTTTTTATGATGATCATATTGATCAAACACTTGGTCCAATTGACCCACCACCACCACAATCTTCATTGCCTATCCTACCACCACCTTGCCTCCTCCGCCATCTACAACCCATGTTTTACCCAAGTGTGCTAACACTTTGCATAGGGAAGCTACATTTTTATGTCAATAATCCCCCTACTTCTCTTCACACTTGTTCATAGACTTTTGGTAGTAATCTCTTGAGTCATGTAATATCAATTGATCCACAATTTTTCAAAGGCATCAGGCATTTTCAAAGTGGGGCAGTGTTATGGTAGAGGAGTAATCTTCATTACTAAATAATCATACTTGGGATTTGGCACCTCTTCCTCAAGAATGTATCATACCAAAAATATAGTTGATGGTTCCATATACAGGCACAAGACATGCCTAGTGACTAATATTATAAGTTAATGATGTATACTATATTGAGACCTTTTCACCCATTGCCAAGATGAATATAGTTCATATTGTCCTCTCCCTAATTGTGTCATAGAGATGGTTAGTGTATTAGATGGATTTAAAGAGTGAATTATTGCATGGTGATCTTCATGAGGAGATCTATATGGAGCGTCCTCCAAGTTTTGTGCAAGAATCTTCACTTATTTGCAAACTTTGACATTCACTTTATGGTCTCAAACAAAACTCTAGGGCTTGATATGAGAAGATGGACATTTTTTTGCTTGCATCTAGTTGCACATGTTGTCACTCTAATCATATTATGTGTATTCAAAGACATGGTGATGAAATTTTGATTCTTGTCTTATATGGTGATAATCTTCTACTTACAGGCAGTTCATCATTGACAATTCATACTATTCAAAGGGCTTTTATGGAGAAATATGATATGATATATTTGAGTTACAGTATGTTCTTAGTCTTTAGATTCATTAATCTACTGAGGGGATCTCTATATGCCAACAGAAGTATGTCATTAACATGCTTCATCAATTTGGGATGGCTAATTGTAAGCCATCTCCCTCACCATTTCAGTAAGGTGTCACATTGACTTCCACTTGTACATCCTCTACTATTGATGCTACTTTATATAGGATGTTAGTAAGTAGCCTTTTGTTCTTGATAAATACTCATATCAACATCAGCTTTACATGTATACTTGTTTAATACTTTTCTTATGATCCACATGACAATCGTTGGGAAGCAACCAAGCACATTTTGAGATATTTAGTGCACATTAAGGTCTACACATATAGTAGGTTTTCATGGAATTAGATTGGGTTGGTGGCATCAATTCACACAAGTTCACTTCTGGGTTTGTCTTTTGTGTTGGATAAGGTCCTCTCACTTGGGCTTGTGATAAAAAAACTACTATAGCACTTTCTTGTAGCAAGGTAGAGTATTGAGGCAAATTCTTGTTAGGCGACAGGTTCAATGGCTTTAACAGATCACATGACAGAGTTTGGATTTTCACCAACTCATCTCACTATTCTTTTGCGTGATAACCAAAATACCACTCACATTTCTCACAATCCAATTAAGCATCAATGGATGAAGCACATTGAGATTCACATGCATCCCATTCAACAACTCATCCAAGATGGTGTTCTTTCCTTGGAGTATTGCACTACTTAGGAGTAAATTGCATGCATATTCACTAAACCTTTGGCATCTCTCACTTTCTTGGGTTGAGAAATATGCTTGGGGTAAAATATAATTTTCTTGGGGATTCTCGATAGCTCCATATTTATACATACGTCATTGTATATTTTTGTTCTCCTTTTTGGAGAAGATTTATTTTCATTGATTTTTCTCTTGTACTCCACTTATGAGAGACTTTCAATGTACATGGGTACCTTCTCAAGCCTCATGTTTACTTTTGAGAATTATTAGCTAATGTCTCACTACATAACTTTTTCAGTTGCTAGCACAAGGGCAACAATAGAAGCCCTTTTGTTGCCCTTTTGAGGGTGTGAATGCAGATCTTTTTTAGATATTCGTACCATTTTTATATTATGAAAAAAAATATATATATATATATATATATATATATATATATTAAATTATGTAAATTTGTATATATTATACATATTACATATGAAAAAATGACTAGGATCCATGACCTATAAGGTGCATTAGTTTCTCATGATGGATGAAATAAATCTCTTATCTCTATAAGTTCATATTATATAAAAAATTATATTACATAGCAACCATAATGGTAATAATTTCCCCAAAGAGGTTGGGCCCAATGTTAACATAGTTGATGTCAAGAAAACCACTCACTTGTAAGAGGAAAAAGGATAAATATCTCAACTTCGAGG
Source organism: Cryptomeria japonica (assembly GCF_030272615.1). NCBI lineage: Eukaryota > Viridiplantae > Streptophyta > Pinopsida > Cupressales > Cupressaceae > Cryptomeria > Cryptomeria japonica. The sequence goes on from NC_081408.1 coordinate 226,195,514, forward strand.
CCTAAAAGAAAATAATTTGATTAGGGTGAAATTTGGAGTAGGAAAATTCATATTAAATTAGAAATATATAGACAAGCCTCAAGTGATATTGATAAGTCAAGTGGTGTAAAAGAAAATAATCATTATCCATTAGACAAGGAGGTAATGATAATTAATATGATATAAAGGTCGATGTCAATAAAGGTAATTGATAATTAAAAAAGAATTTCTAATGAAAATAATGTTATGAGCACCTTGATTTCATCGTTTCATTCTTTTAAATGTTTCTAGGGTACAAGTTATATTACAACTCTAATAAATTAGGGTTACAAATATAGTTATATTATGACTCAATAAATTAAGGTTATAAAAAATAGACAAATCCACAACTTCTTTAATATAAATTCTCTAAATTGTCTAACTAGTCATATATCATCTACTAAGAAAATCTAGATTCTACAAAAATATGAAGACAAAGAAGGGTTTTCATGTTTGAAAGAGGTAACATTCTATAAAAGCATGTCCATTTTTTGTGTGCTTTTATCCTTGATTATAATTATGATGGTATTTAAATAGAGGTATCAATTTCTACAAGCATATTTTTTCAAGGGAGGGGAGTCATCCTTTAGCAATGTCATTTATCATGAGGATGGGAAAATTTTGGGGTAGACAAAATTGCACCATATAGGATTACCACAAAAAAGGAGGGGCTAAGGTTGCAATTACCCAACTCTTCAATGTAGAATGATCAACTATGCAAAAGAGGGTTTGCACTCCTTATTGAGGATATCGTGCATTCATTTGGTTTTTATATTTTGTATTTGAAAATTTAAGACTCTTTTGGTAACAATATTTTAAATTTTATTTCTTTTTTAAAATATATTTAAATCCTTTTAAGTGAATGTATTAGTAGACATAAATTTATGCTCGATGCTCTTTTCTCCTCCTTTTTGTCATAAGTAAAAATGGGGTTTTTGGAATAGCACAATAACATGGATAGACATCAAGCATAGTGATCCTTCATTACAGTTGCAATAGATTTGAAATAAATGCATACATAAATTTGAAACATAGACAAGGCACTTGAATTATTTGTCATATTACCTAAAAGACAAGGAGACAAAAAAATAAAAAGAGCACTTGAACTATCTAGCATATTATCTCAAAGAAAAACATTTTCATGGGGTTTCATGCTTATAGGATAACCAAGAAAACAAATTTCATCTAAAAACTTTCTAAAATAAATAGTGAATATACATACATACATATATAGTAAATTATGTTATATAAAATTTTAGTCAACATTATTTTGGATTTGGTATTATGTTGAAATAATAAAATTTTAATATATTAAATTTACATAATATTATAAATATAATATTATATAATTAATGTAACTAAAGAGTAATTAAATAAATTATGAAATAATAAATAAACCACACAAAGTAAATGCATACACTATTGTAATGTGGGAAAATAGATAATCTTAGTAAGAAATACTTACAAATTTATCTATTTAAGTTATAATGTCACTTATCCTCTCCCACATTGTTGCTAAAATTATATTTCATCTTAATGAGAGAAGCTCCTTAAATATGGGAGATATGGGAGGGATGGGAAAATACCCTAAAGGTGACAAAAATACTAAATAATTAATTATATAATATTTTATTAAATTATTTATTATTTAAAAGATATATGCACTTCCTAAACATAAGATTTTATTAAAAAAAATAGAATAATAACTAAATTTTATAAAGTATGGACCATAATGATATTATGTTCTAACAACTTATCTCCATGAAGAGTTTGAAAAATCACTTGGATCAAATTATAATATAGTGTCTCACAACCTAAGTATATCATAGACATTTTGGAAATGTTAAAGATGCATGATTGCACTCCTCCTCTACACCATAGCTTTAGGACTCAAGTATCTATCTAATTTTTGTGTGCCTCTGGTAAATTCGACTTTCTATATGTAGTTGGATGCACATCTCACTTTTTTTGACACATAGCTTGCTTGAAATTCCTTTTGTAGTTGTCATTGTCTCTTCATCATGCATGAACATCATGAGATCTATTGAAAAATATGAAAATCATACTCAATGAAACACAAGGGCACTAATTGTTTGATATTTTAAGTATTTGATGAGGAGTATTCAAAGTGAGTTTCACTAACTCTTATTGTTTTGGTGATGTTCATGATTGAGAGTCTATATTGGTGATAATATTTTAACTTTAAATGAGTCCACAATTAACCATTGATATATCGTTTATAGAGGTTGGGAATAAAGGGGTTATTAATGCTTCCACTAAATCCATTTCAATTATAAAGAGCCCATTTGCGAGTGTAATTTAGTTGGAGCAACTTAAAAATATTGTGTATAATAATGAGACTGTAATCCAAATATCTAAGAATCTAGGGGAGCATGAATATACAAATCAATAAAAATTTAAATATACTACATTTAAAAATCCATCCATAGTTGAGTCATTTATTTAAACACCATTATTGAATAAATTGACAAGTGGAAAACATCCTCACCAAAAAATTGAAAAGAACTAGGTTTGTTAACTACAAACACTACTATAGGTTTAGGAATTGTTCTTTAAAGGGATGTTTATAAATCTATCTCCTCTTCTAAGACCTTCAAATCAATATTAAGGGGAGTGTTGATGTACACGTATCTTTAGTACTAGACATTTTATTATTTTCTGCTTACTAATATTTTTAACCGTTTTTCCAAGTTTATTATAATAGCATGAATAGATAGTATTGGTAATCACTAATAATTATGTAATATCTATTATCAACAATGTATCCTAGTTCATAATAGAGGAATTCTCAAATAACTCTAACATACTCTTATACTACCAAGACTAACTAATGAGTTACTTAATCTTTTTGTACTAAATTGAGTTAATTTTTTAGTAATTTCTATTCTTCATGAGTTAATGCATTCATGAACTTATTGCATGATATTCTATGCATTTACAAAATTTCTATCGTAATTCATTAGCTTGCTAGAAGAGCATGAATAATATTAAGTTTTTGTCTCTATTTATTAAAATTCTATATAATATTATATTGCTAAAAAATTGTAAGATTTTGAGCAATAACTAATTTTGAGGTGGAACTATTGCCCATTTTCATAATTACAACCAGCAAGGAACTAAGGTTACTTGTAAATAGTGTTGGCATATGTGCAGAATATGTTGACATGATGATACTTTGTTGTCATTGATGTCAATATGCTGAAAGAGAACCAGTAATAGGTTGATGTTGTGAACCAACATATGTGAAAAAGTGAACTGGTATGCTTGTCCAAGTGAATCGGTATGATGTTGTGAACCAGAACCAGTATGTCGAAACGAGAATCGGTATAAGGAATGTTTTGTATCTAGGGTTCATATGGCATAACTACCGGCTAGTAGTCTCAGCTTCAGGGTTTCCGATTGAAGTGTTTGGAGCCTGTGTGTTTCAACCGATGGCATTGTGTGATGAGTTAGCATTGTAATAGAGATCAGATCATGTTGCCACATCAGCCTCATGCACGTGAAGGATCTTGCATGAAGGAGATTGATCCTATCTACCTTGGGAATGTGCGAAGTCTCTACAAACGGTGGAGAACGCATGATGGGTTATCACCTCCAAGGAGCGACAAAGAACGAACGATGGAGAATGTCTTGAGATTTGTTCAAGACCATTGTATTCAAATGCATAGTGTTCAATGGTCAGGATTGAACCGACAAAATTTCTCAACCTAAGTGTTTAGGGTTTAGGGTTTATGCTACCGACCTATTTGTTTCCTATAAGGTCTATGCGATGTTTCATGCTGAGGGTGTTGGAAAATGTTGTGTGCGTATCTATGTACAGAGATACGTGATTCTTGCTAGACTAGTTGAGAGGATTGATACCTGCATAGTGTGTGTGCAGAAGGAAGGAACTAAAGCGAATCTAATTTGGCATTGAATGCTATTACCAGATCATTGTAATACCTGTTGATCTCTAATCACTTCAACAGTTGGAAAATCCCTTAACAGGGTAGCTTTAATCAGCTTGCTATAAATCCTTTAACAGGGTGACTCAAAGCCATTGAGTTCATAAAATTCTTTAACAAGGTAACCTCTAATAGGGTTTAACCCTTAACTGGGTATTCTAGCCATCCCTTAATTGGGTGATCCCTAACAGGATCGGTTCCTAACAGAACCTGTTGTAACAATCTTTAACCGAACTAGGCTCCTAACAAAGCGGACTTCTAAAGAGTTCAAAACAACTTGTGGGTATTCATTCCCACCATGGTTTTTCCCAATTGGGTTTCCACATGAAAAATATGTGTGTCACGTGTGATGTCCTTTTCATGTGATGCTTTGTTGTTTTCTGTCAAGTGGTGAATCATGTTGATCTAGCTAGTTATTGTATCTCTGATGATAGATTATCTATTTATGCATAAGGACAAAGTGGAAATGAGGGAGTAGGTTGTATTAAAAGTTAAGAAGATTGATCGGTTCATGTCTTTCACAGTTGCACTATGTTTAACCGGTAGTAATATGGTTTGGACCGGTGTTAGGGATTGCTAGTAGTTTTTAGTCTGCAATCAAACCGATTTAGGAAAAGTTTTTGTGCCTGTACTGATTCACCCCCCCCCCCCCCCTCCCTCTCAATATCGGTTTGGTACTCACTTTTCATCATTGAGTTATCAATTGGTATCAAAGCCTCCTCTAGGTCCTCTATGTTGTAAGCTTAACCGCTTGAGGGAAAGATCATATTGTAATGATGAAGAGGGAAGGTCCAAAGTTCAACAGAGATAACTTTAAAATATGGAAGGACAGAATGAAGATATACATCAAAAGCATGGGTGCTCGACATTGGAGCTATGTTGTGAATGTTTATGTTATCCCTACCGATACTCTCACCGATGACCAAAAGAGAGAGATTCAGGAGAATGGGAAAGTCATGGAAGCCCTAATCAGTAGCTTATCTGACATTGAGTTTATTGATGTCCAGGATAAAGACAATCCCAAAGAAGTATGGGATACTCTTGAGAATATCTATGGTGGTGATGAGCATGTAAAACAAGCTAAGAAAGAAAGCCTTAGAGGGAAGTTTGAAGACATGCGGATGGTTGAAGGTGAGACCATTCAACAATATGGAATACAAATCAAAATTGTTGTCGGAGATATCAAGAGTGCAGGTGGTAAAATGGAAGATTCCACTATTGTTAGCAAAGTTTTGAGATCCTTATTACCGGTCTATGCAATAAGGGTTGCTGATATTTAGGAGTTGAGATCAATAGACAAGACTAAGGTATCCCTAGACTCCATCATTGCAAAGTTGACAACCTATGAGCTAAATAGTTTTGATGGCAGTGTTCAAAAGACCGAATCAGCTTTTAGAGCATCTGTTGCACCATCTAGAAAAGGAAAAGAAGCAAGCACCAACAGTGAACCAAGACAGAGCAGAGAAATGGATGATGAGGAAATTTTGATGGAATTTGAAGCTCTTCTTGCCAAGAGACTTCCTAAGGGAACCGACAAATACAGAGGTAAGCTTCCTTTGAAATGCTTCTCTTGTAACCAGATAGGACACATCATTATAAACTATCCTAATGGTGATAGCAAGGACAAACCAGAAAGGTTCAAGAAATTCAAAGGAGGAAACCGAAGAAACTATTTTGTAGCAGTTGATGAAGGTGTCACAGATGAGGAATCAAAAGATGAAGAAAATGAAGATATTTTGTTTGTTGCAATCAAAGAGGATGTGTCAGACAAAAAGGCTCTTGTCTCCCGCTTTGATAATTCCAATGAGTGGATTATCAACAATGGTTATTCTCACCATATGACTGGTGACCGAAGCAAGTTTATATCTTTGGAAGAGTATGATGGTGGGGTGGTTCATTTTGGTAATGATGCACCATGTATGGTCAAAGGTAGAGGGTCCATCTCTCTAAATGGAAAGAGCAGTGATAACAATATGTATTGGGTGGAAGGTCTCAGACACAATCTATTGAGTGTTGCCCAGCTGAATGACAATGGACTCACTCTGGAATTCAAAAATGGACTCTGCAAAATCAAAGGAAAGAATGGTGAACTGATGGCCACCGGTATGTAGACCAAAGGTAACTTATTTCAACTGAATGCAAATATAAGTACATGTCTTATGGCTAAGTTTGATGATAGCTGGATATGGCATAGGAGACTCTGCCATGTAAACTTTGATAACATAGTAAAGGCCAGTAAGATCAAGGTAGTTAGAGGACTGTCGATGCTGAGCAAACCAGAAAATCCTTTGTGCAGAGAATGTCAACTGGGGAAAATGTCTTCCTCAACCTTCAAAGGTAAATCTTTCACTGCTGACAACTTTCTTGATCTTGTGCATACTGATTTGTGTGGTCCTATGAAAACTAGGAGTGTGCAGGGAGATAGGTATTTTATGATTCTTACAGATGATTTCTCAAGAATGATGTGGGTCACATTCTTGAAGGATAAGTCTAAAGCCTTTGGAAAGTTCAAATCTTTCAAAGCACTGGTAGAAAAGGAAAGTGGTAGAAGAATCAAATGTCTTAGAACTGATCAAGGAGGGGAATTCACTTCCAATGATTTCAACAAATATTGTGAAGAGAATGGCATCAAGAGGCAACTGTCTGCCCCCCGGACTCCATAGCAGAATGGCCCAGCAGAGAGAAACAGTCTGACTGTGGTTGAGGCGGCTAGAACTATGTTGATCCAAGGAAAGGTCACTCACACCTTTTGGAGAGAAGCAGTGAGCACTGTAGTCTACACAATGAACTAGGTACTCATCAAGAAAGGAAAGGATAAGACTCCTTATGAGTATTGGATCGGTAAGGCACCAATGGTAAGCTACTTCAGAGTGTTTGGTAATAAATGTTATATCAAGAGGAGTGAACATCAGAGCAAGTTTGATGCTAAATGTGATGAGGGAATATTCCTAGGGTATTCCACTAAGAGCAAAGCTCTCAAATGTTTCAACAATAGGACTCAGAGAATTGTTGAAAGCATCAATGTTAGGGTTGATGAAAACTCTAAGAAATCAGAGGAAACCGACAGAGAGCATGTAGGAGATGAACCGGTAGTAACCTTTTGGGAATTGGTTGCAAATCAGCCCAGTACCAGCAACTGTACTCCTACACCGGTAGATGCTAATGAAGATGAGGATGATGAAGAAAAGCAAGAGGAAGTTGTTAAGAATATACCTAGGTATGTCAAACTCAATCATGATCCAAAGCAGATCATAGGAGACAAAGATGCAGGAATTCTTACAAGAAGAAAGATTAGAGAAAGCTCATCTATGATCTTTGAATTTGAGCATAAATCATTCAAAGAGGCACATAAAGATGAAGACTAGATCAAGGCAATGGAGGAGGAACTTGACCAAGTAGAAAAGAATGGTACATGGTCTTTGGTACCCAGACTGGAGCATAAAAATGTCATTGGAACCAAATGGGTTTTCAGAAATAAGCTAAATGAGGATGGCACAATGGTAAGGAATAAAGTCAGACTAGTACGTAAAGGATATGCCCAAGAAGAAGGAGAAGACTATGGTGAAACCTTTTCTCCTGTAGCAATATTGGAAGGAGTTCGTATGCTTCTTGCATATGCAATTTTTAAAGAATTCAAGGTATACCAAATGGATGTAAAATCTGCATTTTTAAATGGAATACTTGAAGAGGAAGTGTATATAGAGCAACCAAATGGGTTTTCCCTATCAGAAGATAGTGACATGGTGTGTAGGCTACATAAAGCCTTATATGGACTGAAGTAGGCACCAAGAGCATTGTATGAACGCTTGCATTCTCATCTTGTGAAGATAGGATTTGAAAGAACAAGTGAAGATAGAAATATCTACTTGAAATTAGAAGGAGATCAGATTCTGATCTGCGAAGTATTTGGTGATAACATAATCTTTGGTGGAGATGACAAGATGAGTCATGACTTTGTAGATGAGATGAAAAAGGAGTTTGAAATGTCACTCATAGGGGAAATTAAGTTCTTTATTGGACTACAGATTCAGCAAATGGAAAATGGAATCTTTATTACTCAGTCCAAGTATGTCAAAGAGGTGTTGAAGACCTTTGGCATGGAATACAATAAACCGGTTGGTACACCAATGGTGACCAGTTGTAAACTATCAAAAGAGGATGACTCAACATTGGTAAATGAGAAGGAATACCGATCAAAGATTGGTAAGTTGCATTATGTAGTAAATAGCAAACCAGACATTGCACATGCAGTGGGTATTACTGCTCGATTTCAGCAAAGCCCAAGAGAATCCCACTTGGTAACAGTCAAGCAGATTCTTAGATATTTGAAGGGAACTATTGACTGTGGGTTATGGTATCCATACAATAACGATTTCAATATGAAAGGGTTCACATATGCTAATTGGGCTAGTAATGTAGATGACTAGAAGAGCACAACCGGTGGTGCATTCTTTATCGGTGGAAGATTGGTCTCATGGATGAGTAAAAAGAAGAGTTGTATCTCTCAGTCTACAGTGGAAGCTTAGTATGTTGCAACTTTTATGAACTACACCCAGACTATTTGGATGAAGCATGTATGGAATGGCATCAAAGTTCCTGTATCTGAACTAATAAGTATATTCTGTGACAATACAAGTGCAATTAACATATCCAAGAATCTAGTTTTACATGCTAGAACCAAGCACTTTGAACTCAAATATCATTTCTTGAGGGAAAAGGTTCAGAACAAAGAGGTGGTATTGGAACATGTTTTTAGTAATGAGCAGTTAGCAAACATATTCACCAAGCCTCTATCAAAGGCTAATTTTACCTATCTAAGAGGTGAGTTAGGGGTGTTTCCCCTTCAAGAGGTAATCTAAAGGTTTGTGCTCCCCATCAGTCAAATCTTATTTTCTATATCTTTTTAGGATTGATGTGTTGAAGGATGCTACTCCAAATGGGGAGCAGCATAGTGGAATAGGGAAGCTTGTGCCTCCACTTTGGCATTGTTGTCAAAGGGGGATAAGATGTGAAGTGGAAAAGATATCTGCAGTATTAAGGAGAAGATGTGATATAGAAAGAGAGATATCTTTGTATATTGCCATCAATGCTAAAGGGGGAGATTGTTTGCATATGTGCAGAATATGTTGACATGATGATACTGTGTTGTCATTGATGTCAATATGCTGAAAGAGAACCATTAATATGTTGATGTTGTGAACCAACATATGTGAAAAAGTGAACCTGTATGCTTGTCCAAGTGAACCGGTATGATGTTGTGAACTAGAACCGATGTGTCAGAATGAGAACTAGTATAAGGAATGTTTTGTATCTAGGGTTCATATGGCATAACTACTGGCTGGTAGTCTCAACTTCAAGGTTTTTGGTTGAAGTGTTTCGAGCCTGTGTGTTTCAACCGATGGCATTGTGTGATGAGTTAGCATTGTAATAGAGATCAGATCGTGTTGCCACATCAGCCTCATGCACGTGATGGATCTTGCATGAAGGAGATTGATCCTATCTACGTCGGGAATGTGTGAAGTCTCTACAAATAGTGGAGAATGCATGATGGGTTATCACCTTCAAGGAGAAACGAAGAACGAACGATGGAGAATGTCTTGAGATTTGTTCAAGGCCGTTGTATTCAAATGCATAGTGTTCAATGGTCAAGATTGAACTAACAAAATTTCTCAACCTAAGTGTTTAGGGTTTAGGGTTTATGCTACCAACCTATCTGTTTCCTATAAGGTCGATGCAATGTTTCATGCTGAGGGTGTTGGAAAATGTTGTGTGTGTATCTATGTACAAAGATACGTGATTCTTGTCAGACCAGTTGAGAGGATTGATACCTGCATAGTGTGTGTGTAGAAGGAAGGAACTAAAGTGGATCTACTTTGGCATTGAATGCTATTACCAGATCATTGTAATACCTGTTGATCTCTAATCACTTCAACAATTGGAAAATCCCTTAACAGAGTAGCTTTAACTAACTTGGTGTAAATCCTTTAACAGGGTGACTCAAAGCCATTGAGTTCATAAAATCCTTTAACAAGGTAACCTCTAACAAGGTTTAACCCTTAACTGGGTATTCTAGCCATCTCTTAACTGAGTGATCCCTAACAGGATCGGTTCCTAACAAAACCTGTTGTAATAGTCTTTAACCGGACTAGGCTCCTAACAGAGCGGACTTCTAAAGAGTTCAAAATAGCTTGTGGGCATTCATCCCCACCATGGTTTTTCCCAGTTGGGTTTCCACGTGAAAAATATGTGTGTCATGTGTGATGTCCTTTTCATGTGATGCTTTGTTGTTTTCTATCAAGCAGTGAATCATATTGATCTAGCTAGTTATTGTATCTCTGATGATAGATTATATGTTTATGCATAAGGACAAAGTGGAAATGAGGGAGTAGGTTGTATGAGAATTTAAGAAGATTGATCAGTTCATGTCTTTCATAGTTGCACTATGTTTAACCAGTAGTAATCTGGTTTGGACTGGTGTTAGGGATTGCCAGTAGTTTCTAGTCTGCAATCAAACCAGTTCAAGAAAATTTTTTGTGCATGTACCGATGCACGCCCCCCCTCTTAGTACCAGTTTGGTACTCACTTTTCATCATTGAGTTATGAAATAGATTTAGTTCTTTGCCTTGAATCTTGAAAGGAAGCAAAGGTGTGGAAAATACTTCCTAATGCTAATCTAGTGGGGGAGATAGTGAAAATTTTATTTACAATCTTTAACTAATATAAAAATAGAAACACGTTCAAATAGAGAAAATGAACATGTAAATAGATAAACTCAATGAACATGTGATATACATGGGGAAAACCATTTCAAGAGAAAAACTTTTATCCAACAACATAGTACTTTATATTCCAGTAAACTAATTAGTTACAATAGAACATCAACACTTAGCTTCTTCAACAAGAGTTTACAACCAACAACCCATAATCTGGATTAATTTTGGTAGCATAACACTTCACCTGCAAAACATAACATGCATACGTTGAACACACAGGAGTACTAAGAGTGGGGTGAATAAGTACTTAAATAATTTCTTCAATTAGATTAGCAACTCATCAAATGTAATTAACAAACTACAAGAAGAATAACTCATAAAAACAACCATAGAAACAAACTTACATGGAAAACTCAACAAGGGAAAACCCATAGTGAGAAAATTGCTTAAATCTACTATCTAAATCCAACCTCACAATAATATAAATAGGATTACAACTTTGTTTTAGGGCTAGAACCCAATGAAGCAACAACTCCCTAAATTACAACTTTGTTTTAGAGCAACAACTCAAGGAAGAAACTGTTGGAATCCAAGAACACTAAGAGGGGGGATGAATCAGTGTTCTACTAGAATGATCAACTTTAACCTTATTAAAACATGCATACACCAACCGGTATACCGGTACATATAGAATTGAAAGAAGTAAAGCAACCAATAAGCCAATCACATAAATGAATACCATAACACACAGAGTTATACGTGGAAAACCTCAAAGAGGAAAAACTACACTGGGATTTGTGACCCACAATATCAATACATTGGCCATATGAAGAGATATTACAAAATATAGGGACCTGCACTTGCAAGAAGGCTTATAGCCTAAAACACACTACTCAATCACAAAAGGAGCCTCACTGACTACATACAAATCCAGACTACAATCTGGAGAAATGATTGAACTGCAAAGATATCATCTTTTATGCCTAAATACAGTTTTGATTAAGCTATGTCTATTCCTGTCTAAAATCCTAAACCCTTTACCAAAATACCCCTTACATAAATATCCTCACATACATGATCTCTCTCATATGTTTCGCATCTCCTTCACTATTTCCTTCCTAATACATATTCACATGATATATAAAAATGATCTAATCAACTGACCTATATACCCTTTACAGTTTATCATGCCTTATGTCGGCTTACAAAGATATTTATAATATCAATATACATGTCGGATAAATAACATAAATACATTAATATCAAAACAATTGTTGATGTTGGATCCAAAAGATGTCAGCCTCCAATACCAATAACTTGATTCTAAACCATGTCGGCTTGCATTGTCGGTAACCAAAGAATTCCTTTCAACCTGTTGATGTCGGTGTAGTGTCTATGAAGTGTCTGTCGGTACACAATTAACCCAAAATATGAAGCCGAAATAAATTGTCATGTTTCCATCAATGACAACATAGTGAAACCAGCCAATTGAGTTTCAATTTCCAACAATCTCCCCCTTTGGCATTGATGGCAACACTCATGTGAAAAATGATCAAGGTTTCCAACTGCCAGTTTCATCCTGAACCTGCTCCCCCTGAGCTGAATATCCATCAATACAAAGTACTCCATACTTCCATAGTTTTCCACCTATACTCCCTCTAATGTATACACCTCCCTTTTTCTTTTTCACATCTATATCACTCCCCCTTTGACATCAATGCCATCAAAATTTCCAAATAGAGTACCAAAAATCCAAAACTGGGACGAATAAAGAAAGATACTATACAATGAATATCCCAAAAATACCTTACCGGAGCTTAATATATTTGAAAATTTCTGAATAGGCCTTCTCCAAAGTCTCTAGATAAGTATCCCAACTAGATTTGGAAGTGTCAGATACAAGTCCATTTAGCATATGGTTAAATGACTCTTTCTCATTTAACTTTGCCGGTGTGGGCTTACCAACCAGATCTATACACTCCTTCTTATGTACACTAAGTGAATCCAACCAGGGACTCACCAATCCTCTAAGACTTCTGGCTCTTCTTACAATTTTGTCTTTTTCTTTCTCAAGAGAAAAAACTTGGGCTTCCAAAACCAAAATCTGACCATCAATGGATATAGCCAATGAATTCAATCCGTCGAAATAATTGGCTATACCTGCAATTTTCTCCTGAGATTCCTTAATCCTCTTATCCAAATTAACTATAACTAAATATGTGTTACAACATACTCTATAAATATTTGTACAATGCTTTAAAGAATTATCTATTAATTTCAACTTATCATTAATCTTCTTCCTCTCAGACTCAATCACTTGATCAAATTTAGCTCTCTTTGCCTGTGTGAACCTCTCCAATGCTTGCCGGTTTGAAAATAGTAATAGACTGATCAATAACACCTTTATCCATAGATCCCTCCTTCATCATTTTCTGTGCATCCATCATCATGAGTTCAGTAGAACTCATCTCAGCTATGCTTTTCTTTTGAACCTGTGAGGTGTTAATTGAAAACAATGATGGACTCCCTACTGTTTCCCTATCGGATTCCTCTTCCTTCTCCTCTAATGATTTAACCTTTATAGTTTCCTCACTTTCACTAGTGGCTTCGCCACTTAGTACAGTCTCAGTAATTGTCGGTTCCTCCCTAGGAACTATAACCTCATCCTGTACATATGTATCTAGAGGACTGTTGTCCTCAACATTAGTATCTTGTACATTATCAACCTTTACACTCTCTGTATTTGCCGGTATCCCAACATTTCTTTATATATTTGTATCTATTGGGGGCTTAATTTTCACTATCTTAATGTTTTTTAAAATTGAGGGTGAAGTACCCATAATACCTTTTCCTTTTCCTTCAGTCGAGATGTCTGCAGTATTTGTCTTAGACTCTAGTGAAGTATAAAAACCACAGTTCTCTTCAAAGAACTTAACCCATGCCTTGTGGGTCTCCTTGATTATCTCATTGACCCTTCCTAACATAAGATTGATTATTCTATGTTTGTTGTTAAAGATTTTCCTATCTACAACCTCAAGTGTCTTATCCATCTCCTTAATCCAAATCTTCTAGGGTTTGACCGCTTACATGAGTGTTTCATCTTTCTTAACCATGAAGCAAATGTCAGTTGACTATTTCTCAACAATGTGCTTAGGAACCCTCATCCTAGAATTCATGGCCTTTTGAAATGCTTTAAAATATCCCCATACTTTGTCATCTCTTTGACTACCCAATGTAGCAATAGACTGTTTTAGTTGCCTCCCTACCAGGATATCAAATGCCCATTGTCTCTTCCCAAAACTAAGAGTCTCACTGATGAAAAATAGCATTAAACAGATAATTAGGTTACCATACCGGAAAGTCCCCTTCTTTTCTCCTTTAATCTTTCCTAGGTTAATAAATAGTTCATCTAACATCCAACCACATAGATCTATCTTCTCATTCTCCCTCATCATTTTATAAGATGCATAAATGCAAGAGCTAGAAACAAAATTCAACCGGTTTGATTGTGTTACCTTGTAACCGATAACCATGCTTATGAATTTGATGTCTGTATTGGTGATAGTATTGATTCTCATTTACTGCTTTCTGATGTTGCGGTGGTAATCTTGTTGACTTGATCATTTGAAATTTTCTTCTCCGGATGTTGTCCAACCTATGGTAAACTGGTGATTGCCCTGATGGCCTCCTTTGTAATCTTATATGGTCTATCCAACTAGATAAACTCTCCATGCACCCTGCTCAAAACATACCTAACGATTCCATCTTCAAATTCTAAAATGTCGGTAAACCCTAAATCAACAATATGTTGGTATTCAAGTTTAATCTTTCTAGAATCTCAAATTAGCTCATTCATGTACATTCTCTTGATATCATTTATTCCCAAATCCTCAATATGACAGTGGATGTAAGCTCTTACATCTTTGACATACACAACTCCTTCCAAGACACAGGAAAAAGCACCAACTGAATCATCAAGGGTAGCCACATGTGGATATTGCTTGAAAATTGGCCTGGGACGGTCCTTCCCCTCAACTACAGTTGGATTTGTAACAAAGATAGGTACAGATGATGATCCCACTTCCATGATTGAAGATAAATACTTGCGAATCATTGTCAGTGAAAAAACCTAAAGACCTCTTTCAATCGCTGGTGAAATCACTCAAGAATGTCTCTAATTGCACTGAATCACCCTTAATCGCTCTTAATCACTCTTAATCGCTCTTAATGCAAGGTGATAAAAAATGAAGTAGATTCAACCTTTTATCCTCCAAGAAAAACCCTAATCTTTCATTGATATAAATGACTTCCGGTGAAAGATATCGGATCTTGAACAAACATATCCATGTTGAATGAGAATCTCCAATGTCTGGAACATCTTCCAGAACCTCTTCCTGGGGCATATGCAGCATCTTCATGAATTTTGCCTACCCCTAAGGCATTTTCCTTAGTTACTGAATGAGCTTCATGCCGATGCAGGAACAACCTCCTCTGTCGGATAAGTAACCAGAGCATTCCCATCTACAGATTGATCTTCTGACTTCCTAACCCATCTTTGGGTATGATCTTGTTAGATTTCAGTAACCTTTTCTTTCCCTTTCTCATTTGATCCTCCATTACAAATCGGTGGATTTCTGCTTCTACATAATTTAGCAATATGTCGAACATCATTACATGCATAACATGTAACATTGTTCTTTTGAATTGCTTTGCTAAAACCGGTATAATTTCTTGACCTACACTGATTAGCCATATGTCCAAATTTTTCACATGCATAACACTTAACATTCATTCTGCAATCTTTTGTCTTATGACCATACTTATTACATTTAGAAAATTGACCGAGAGCAAAATTTGGGTTCTGATTTGCTCTATTTCTACATTGCCCAGCCATGTGACCAAATTTATTACAAACAAAGCATCTACCATTAAATTTATAAGCATTAAACTACCTTACCGGTGCCTTATGGTTTTGATCTTCATTTGCAGTACTGAAACTTTGTCCTTGTTCAAATCCAAGTCCACTAGAATCACCATTTTGCCTTTGTCTCTTCAATAACTCATCTATTTGTGTTGAACTAATCCTGAATTTTTCTTTATACTCACTTGCAATAGTCAAATCATCTCTCAAAATTATTATTTGTCTCTCAAGCTCTTGTTCATTACTCTGGGAATGTACTAAATTAGTTCTCAACATATCATTCTCATGAACCAACCTACCACATTCTTCAAATTTGTTCTTTAGAGATGTAGCAAGATTTTCTTCCATTTTCTTTCGGTCTTCAATCTCCTTAGTCATTCTCATAGTTATAGCTTGCATTTCATTTCTCATGACCATGTTCTCCTGACTCAACTTTTGACATTGTTCCTTAAGTTCATCTTTCTCTTCATCATCCTGATTTTACAAAAGTTCTTTCCTCTTAGCTTGAACAGATGACAACCTCTCCTATAGGACAAGAATGAATTCCTTAGCAGAATTCAATTCATCTTGTAGCTTTAATCCTTTTAGCATCATAATCTTCAAGTGCCACCTCAGGTTGCTTCTCCAAACTCATACCCATGGATTTCAGATTCAAGATCTTCCTCAAGCTGTTAAACTTTCTCTAAGGCACAAGGCTCTGATACTAATTGTTGGAATCCAAGGACACTGAGAGGGGGGATGAATCAGTGTTTTACTGAAATGATCAATTTTAAACTTATTAAAACATGAATACACCAACTGGTATACCGATACATATAGAATTGAAAGAAGTAAAGAAACCAATAAGCCAATCATATAAATGAATACCATAACACACATAGTTATACGTTGAAAACCTCAAAGAGGAAAAACCACAGTTGGATTTGTGACCCACAATATCAATCCATTGGCCATATGAAGAGATATTACAAAATATAGGGGCCTTCACTTGTAGGAAGGCTTATAGCCTAGAGCACACTGCTCAATCACAAAAGGAGCCTCACTGACTACATACAAATCCAGACTACAATCCGAAGAAATGATTGAACTACAAAGATAGCATCATCTATGCCTAAATACAATTCCGGTTAAGCTATGTCTATTCCAATCTAAAACCCTAAACCCTTTACCGGAATACCCCTTACATAAATACCCTCACATACATGATCTCTCTCATATGTTTCGCATCTCCTTCACTATTTCCTTCCTAATACATATTCACATGATATATCAAAATGATCTAATCAACTAACCTATATACCCTTTACAAATTATCATGCCTTATCTCAGCTTACAAAGATATTTACAATATCAGTATACATGTCGACTAGATAACATAAATACATTAATATCAAAACAATTATCGATGTCAGATCCAAAAGATGTCGGCCTCCAATACCGATAACTTGATTCTAAACCATGTCAACCTGCATTGTCGGTAACCAAAGAATTCCTTTCAACCTGCTAGTGTCAGTGTTGGTGTCGGTGTCGGTGTCGGTGTAGTGTCTGTGAAGTATCTGTCGGTACACAATTAACCCAAAATATGAAGTCAGAATAAATTGCCATGTTGCCATCAATGACAACATAGTAAAACCAACCAATTGAGTGTCAATTGCCAACATAAACAACTCTCTAAAATGCAATTTTTAGTACAAAAGGAATGACCGATTTTGATGGCTTTATTACATAGGTAACTCAACAATTATTTCTACTTTGGATCATTGGTTGCTTTCGGCGTTCAACATTCACACCTACTCATTATCAACACACCCATTTAATTAGGCTTGATCTTCTACATATATGTCCTTCACAATCTTCAAAACATCAACTAGGTCAGGTTTAGATAGCATTTAGATGAGACACACATTGATTTAATAAGTTGACCACATGATATACCCTCCGCAAAGTTTCCAAATAAACAATTAGGTCAGTTGTAAATGAAACATGTGTAGTACACTACCAGTCAGCCACAAAACATACATGTCAAGGGAAATAATACTTTTTGGTTACAAAAAAGATTCAAATAGGCCCAAAAATATCTCAATGTAATCTTTCAAAGTGGCATAGACACAAAGAAATATGGTGCAAGAATGAAAAATATGTCATGTTGGCCCATCAACCATTAGTCATAGAAGGTGATCAACATTAAGCTATTTGTGGTACCAAACATGGAGAAACTTCATGTACTTTAAACCTTGGGAAATTACAAGACATGTGGAGAGTCTACACAAGATCATTGTAGCTAGAATACATAACCTTCTATTGGTGCAAGTACACAACCATTTGTATAGATAAAGGCTTAGCATACTAGTTCAACTATATCACTTTAAAACTTTGAAAATTGAGCTAATGGTTGATCAAATCATATAAAAATTGAATAGAACATACCGTAGACATTCCTAATCATGTCCACTAAATTGATTGACCATATCATTTGGTGCCATGAAATGTAAATAATTCCAACTTGTCTTCTGAGAGCTTTCTCTTTGCCTTAGTATAATCTGGTAAACAATCATTTCTAAATTTATCTACGGAAGGGATTGTGACTTGAAACTTTGGATATAATATCCTTTTATCTCTCTAGACATGACTTCTAAACCACAAGGAAATATCTTCCTATGCAAGAGAATGCAAACTAGATTATTGTGTCACTGCCTTAGAAGATAAATTATTAATGCCTTAAGCAACTTATCTACAATTTTTCATTATATGAGATACACCAAACTGATAGTGGATCACTCCAAATCACTTCAAACATGTGTACTCACTACCACATCTGATCTAGGAATCAAAATCAATTATCTTTGATATGGAGCTCATCATAGCATAGATTCATCAAAGATACACTAATACACAATATGGATATGAAATTCAAAAGATAAGGTGTAATTGTGTGCAATTAATACTTAATCGTTGTCTTCCACACCACCACAAGGTTGAACTACACCATAATAATAACATGTAAATATAATAATTGCACTGGTCTTCCCCTTAGTCTTTTCATAGGTTATTTGTGCCACTCTTCTTATTCATACAAGTGTACCATTCATTAATATATCATGGGTTAACATCAATAACAACATATTGCTCCACAATTGCAACAATCTTGCCCTTTATCATTGGTGGTAACAATTTTTACACATGGTGTCTTCTCTTCCCCTTTGACATCAAGGGCAAAAGGTAAGTGGTGAAGAGGGAAAAAGATTGGAAGGAAGATACAATTATCAAAAGCAATGAAATGAACAATAAAATGTTAAAACATTAAAAGACCATTATACCTTTGTAATATTCTCCTTCTCCTTTGGATTGAGCCTTTGATGAAGTCAAAGATGCACCCCTTCTTGGCTTGATTGGATTGGCTCTCTTGTTTGATGTGCATGGATCTCCAAGATTGTGCACAAGATATTGGATGATGAGATGGAATGGATGAGAAATTGGCTAAGTGATAGGTGAGTGAAAATTTGGCTAGAGTTTGGATACTTGGATGGTTTTCTAGGCTCAAATTGACAACATAAACTTGGATAACTTGGAGATGTCAAATGAAGGACTGGAGCCTCCAATTTATAGGAGAAGAGGGGAGGAAATGAAGGGCTAGGATTGATTCAAGATGGAGGGTCAGGATTGCATGTGAGCCCACACATGGCCCAAGAGGAGATGACAAGACAAGTGTGGAGTCCAAGAGATATTCCTTAAAGGCATTTATTGTCTCCACACTTCTCAAGGTTCATTGGGAAGGCTTCCCAATGCACCTAGGGAAGAGAAAAAGGAATAAAATATTCCTTGAGTGATGAGAAGATGGACTTAAAAATTCCTTAAAATAATTCTCATAGGGATTGGAGGAATAGAGAGGAATTAAAAATTCCTTGGGTGAAGGGATACCTAGAGGAATGTGAGATTTTGAAAATCTCACATTCACCTAGGAAAAGGGCATTTAAGCAAGGTGGGTGAGTGAGGAGACAAGGAGTTGACTTTGTGGCTAATCATGAGGATTAACCACTAGCAACTCCTTAGGAGATGGATTAGAATAATGATTAGGTGGGATTAGGACAAATGGGATTTTGTTGTCCTCATTTTTGTTTTAAAAAATGAAGGACCATTACATGAATTTTTTGTGAAAAAATAAAAAAAATTACTCTATGGAATGCTTCCCACGGTAGAATTTCAACTAATCCTTGGACTGGCTTAATCCTCAATCCATCCTTGAACTACGTTTTGAATTTCATTGCATTCTAGATTTGCTTGCTATGTCTTTCCTTCAATTTTGGGTTTTTTCTCCTTGACTGCAGGTGGAAAATTTTCCTTGAACTGCAAGTTTTAATGATTTCCATTGTTTTGGTCTTTGTAGGGAAATTTTTAGCTTGTTACATGTGCACTTTATTAAAAAATGAAAACTTGTAATATGCTTTGAATTTCCCCTTTATTGTTTTTATTGTTTTTTTACTTTTTCAGTTAAAATGGGGATTTTTTGGTTAAGTTACAAGTAAACTTGTAATTCTTTCCAAAAACCCCTACTTTAATGGTTTTTACATGTAATAGGGATTTTAAACCCCTATTATATGTGTGCAAGTAAATTATAACTTGTTGTGGGGATTTTATTTCCCCTTTGCAAGTGATTTTAAACTTGCATCTCTCTCTAAAAATCTCGATTTTGCCTTGTAAATGATAAAGTGCATTTTTGACAATTTTAAACTTGCACTTTGTCTCCAAAAACCCGATTTTGCTTATAAAATGCATTTTTGACATTTTAAACTTGCTATCTGGTCAAAAAATCCTGATTTTGCCTAACATGTTGAAAAAGTGAAATTTTAAACTTGTTATATCCTCCAAAAAACCCGATTTTCATTGTTTTATACATTTCGAACTTGTTATTGGTTCCAAAAAAACCGATTTGCAAGGAAAAAACATTTTTGAGGATTTTAGCAAAATTTTGTGGAGAATTTGTTGGAATAGGAAGGCATTTAGGAATCCTTCCTATTTCCATGCATTTTCAAACACCTTTCATGCCACATGGAGGTTAATATTGTTGGTTTTTAGCTTTATAACAACAACCACATTTTTTCCAAAACCACATTTTTTGCCATTTGGAATGCCACGAATCAGCAATGTTATGAATTGTTTTTGCTTGGAATGATAAGGCATTGAGGGTTGAAGGAGATTCAAACATCTTTCATGCCTCTTCCCTTGCATTTGCTACCACATTTTTCTACATAAGGCATTTTTGCAAAAATGTGGCTAGGGTTTGGCATTGTGGATTCTCTCTATTTATTGGTTTGTCTTGTTCATTCCAAGATTGATTGCATTTCTGGAGAAACATTTTCAGTTTTATTCAAGGTATGTTTTCTTTTCTTTCCTTCTTTCTTTTTATTATTTTCTTGTTTTCTTAGTTTTCCTTTCTACTTGTAATTTTTGTAAATATGTTGTTCTTCCCCCAAAAATCGGTTTTGTGAGAGAGATTTTCTCCTTGATATGCAATTTTTGAATTTCATTGTTCTTCCCCTTTTTTTCCTCTTTACTTGTATTCATGATTTTAAATCTCGATTACAAGTTGGTTGGAAATTTTTGTTGTTCCCTTATGGTTAAATAATTTAACCATTTTTGGTTAAAATTCCAAGTTGAAAAGATGTGACATACCCCCCCTTTCAAAATTGAGTTTTAAAAACCTGATTACATGTTGAAAAGTTCTTCCCATTTTCATGAAAATGACATTCCCGGATTTTCCCATTTCTCTCCATTCATGTTTCCCATATCTGTATTTTCCATTTTTCTCATTTTCTGCGAGTCAAATTCTCATTTTCCATCCATTTCTCCATTTGCAAATTTACAAGTGTACTTGCATTCGGGTTTTAAAAATCCAATTGCATGTATGTTCTTTCCAACTTGTATACTTGCAAAAATTTCCCCAAGATCCAAAATTGGTCAAAGTCAAGATTTTCCCATTTCCATATATTTGCCCTCATTCTCTCACAAAATCGTGAGGTTCAAGAATTGAAGTTTTCCCATTTGAAGAAGGAAAAATGTTATTTGCAGTTGAATATGATGTTGCCTTAACACTTTTAAGTCTTCATCACAGTATTCCAAGTTTTCAATCAATGGCAGATTTGTCGTCATCTCCAGTTCCAAAAAAGATTAAATACAAATATGACAAGTATCAAAACGAGGGTGCACCTTCACAAGTTTCTTTCCCTTTGGATCGTATCAAAGAAACAAAAATAAAGCATGTGGATATGTCAAAGTTTGTCAAGAGGGTGGAAGATCCACAAGATAACAATATGCAGCGGTCGTTGGACAGCCATATCCATCATGCATCTTCTTTCTCGGTGGCTACCCTAGAACCTAAATTTGTTCTCGCCTACACCCATCATTTTGACAAGGAGATAAGGGTCATAAAAAATGGTGATGGTGAAGAAATAATTCATCTTGATGTAGATACAATCAAGAAGGTCTTAAGAATACCTCCTGCCCCTGTTTGTATGGAAATCTCCCAAGAGATTGCAACTGAGTATTACGTGAAGAGATAACAAGATTGTAAGCGACATATCAACAAGTGGATCCAAGAGCCACGAGAGTCCTTCTCAAGGTGGGCTAAGTTTTACCACTGTGATTTCAAATGGGAGATAGGAGACACCATAACCCTTCTCAGCAGGATGATGGGCCTTGAACATTCTAATGTTTTTGAGCCCTGGATGTATCAATTCATCATGTTCATAAGGCAGTCTCATCATATATCATGGGGAGAAGTCATCAGCGATTCCTTGTGTGAACAACTTGCAGCAGTCCCTTCCACCATGACTTTCTACATGAACTCATATTTGGTATACTTGGCAGCATCACTTAGACACTTTTCCAGGTCTTTCTACCAAGGGTGATCGCTCACTTATACCAGTTTGGGAATATTATGGTCAATTGTCATTGAGACCTAGCAGACTGCATTTCAGAAGAGTCCAAGATGTATTCTTCAGTTACTTCATGTGTCAATTTGACAGAACTCTGAGGAACAAAAGGGTATCAGATGAGGCATGGGAAAGGGTGTGTGAATATGGATGTTTTTTCTACAGTTCCCCACTTTCACCTATATGATAATTGGATGCTATAGTGGTCAGCCATTTATGCTTCCTAGATACCCAATTGACAGGATCATTCTTATGGAGTTGGGAAGACAGATCATGGTTGTCCACACTTTTCAATCTACTAAACACAAGGTTGGAATGGGGATCTCTACAACAAACCCATTAAAAATTGGCCAGTATTCTCTTGTCACATTCGTAAAAGCTAAGGCCATGGAGACTAAAATGCAAGAAATAAAGCTCAAAAGGTTTAAACCTAGAGCTGATTTTGATTACAGGGGTATGAAGGAGAAGATCAAGAAATCCTTTGTGCATGTGCATTGCATTGAAGACATCTGGGTAGATCTTCGCACGGAGGTTGAGGTTCTAAAGATGGATTACTGCAGGCTCACTGTTGAGAAAATTGTTGACTTGAACTTGGTAGATATCCCACAAGGGATGATTGATGATGGGCACATACTTGATCCTAAAAATATTTCACAAAGGGTTGAAGAAGCTCCACTTCCTTTGATCCAATGGTCACACAAAGAGTGTGTATCCATTCTTGAGAGATTTCAGCCTATCTTGGCTAACACCAACACATGGTTGAAAAGTAATGTTGTTAGACTCATAAAAATCAAGGTTGGAAAAGAAGATGATTCTACAGGGCCTCTTGGATGTAATTTTGAGATTCAAGTTGACAACAAGGAAGCTGCATCATCTTTGGGCACAAAGATCAAGTTGTGAGTTAGTCAGGTACTAGTGCTTCCTCTTGAGGAAACGACAGTTCGTGGGAAGGAAAAATCACAATTTCATGTTCAGGTGGTTGATCTAGATAATCCAAAAGAAGGGCAGCAATCTGATAATGCTCCTAAGTCCCTAATTTCAAACTCGCCTCATGAGATCATTCCCCCAGTTTCCATTAGGACACCTCTTTCTCCTCTTGTTTTGCTTGTGGATGAATCTCCTCAGAATGCTATTCCCATTTCAACATACGAGCCACCTCCTGATCATCAATAAAAGAGAGTGTTGGAAGTTCTTGAGGATATTCCTACTTGCATCCAATTATCAAAAATTGATACTTCCACTTCTGATTTTGAAGAGTTTATGAGGAAATCTTCATGTCCATTGGTAACTGAGAAAATTGTGGTCGTTGTCCAAACAAATATTCCTCCCAGGATGACCACAGTGATTCAAACGGAAACTTCTTCTCCCTTGCCTACAACTGCTACTAAAGGGGAGTTGATGACTTTACCCCCATGGCTTAGCTCTTTTACTCCAAAAAGGATGAAGCAAGAAATCTCACCTGATGCCTTTGATTATCAACAACTAAAATAGTCTAGATCCAAGGTTGCTAAGAAGGCCAAGACTATCTCTAGAGTAACTGTTGACAACAACAAGATGAAGGTAGTTGAAATTATAGAACCCATTGTAGATAAGCCACTTGAAGAAATGTCAGTTGCTGATTATAAGGTTACAAGGATAGAGTTGGGCAAACAAACACATGAGGTCATTAAACATGATGCTCAATTTTTTGTAGCTTTGCTGGTACAAAGGTGTGATGAAATTCTAGCAAAGAAAGACAAGCTAGAAGAGGAAAACCGACAACTTATGGTAGTTGTTCATAAAATCACAAAACATGTTGCTGAAGGAAGTAACTACATAGGTTCTTCTGGTTCCCAAGAATCAATTCATGGAGTGGAAAGGGCTGCTCAGAAGGTACAAGCACTAGATTCCTAGGTTGATCAGCTTCATGATCTATGTGCACAGGTAATGAAAGACATTTCTCAAATGATGTCTAAGTTGGAAACCATTGAGGAGAAACTGGATTAGACTTTTGATACTTTCAAAAAGAATCTAGAAAGTATTGAAGAAAGTTTGATAATCTGGCGTACCATGCCCCAACAACAACTGAGTGTTTTACATGAGCATGTCATCATCTCTTCCAGGGACATGTACTTGGAATTTGAAGAGCTTCTGGAAAACAAGGCCTTGTTCTTAAATCCCTCATTGAGGAGATCAGTGATGCAAAGAGATTTTGGGGTGAAGTTTTTTGAGATATTATCTCACATTGTGAAAGGTCCTCTTGCAACATATTAAGTCAGGATGGAGAGCTGATTCCAAAAGAATAAGTTCTTGCTGATTTACAGATGAGGATTCATAATGAATGGAGGAGCAAACAATTCTCGGCTACTTCAATTCAAATGTTGATGAAACACCAAGTCTTTTTGCATGAAATTCAATCCATCCTGGATAAAAACAACTCTGTGATCCTTTGGTGTCATGATACTATCATGAATACCATGGTTGTTGCCAGGAACACCCATGAACCAGATCCTAAGGAACTACAAATGATCATCCAAAAGTTTAAAGGATTCATGTCTTCACTACTACAACTTAAGTGTTTTTCAACACTTAATTGTATTTTCCCTCTTTTGTAATCTTTCGTTGTAGTTTTCCTTTCGACAAGTTACATGTAAAAGTATTTTTGTAAAATGCAAGTTAACTCATTACTTTCACTTTTGTAATTACATGTAAGGCAACTACAAGTTGTGTTCAATTAGGACTGTAGTTGGAATAAGTCTTAGTTAGTTATTGAATAAGTCTTGGTGGTTGAGAGAATCTCTCAATTTAGTTAGGATCCTCCCACCTTTTTCTCAAGGCTCCTCTTCTATAAATACTTGAGGGGTCTATTGTAATTTTTATCTTTTGGAAAAGCAAGCAAAAACTCTACCAAATTTACAGCAAAGAAGTCTTTGAGCTTTCATGTGTAAATTTAAGAATTGAAAGGAATAGAAGAAAATTTCTCAAGCTTTGAGTCTTTGTGCTACATACTTGAGTTTGTGTTCTATATTATATTTCTTGCAAGTGTTCCTTAAAGAGCTTAATCACATCTAATTTGTAGTCTTTGTGCTGGAAGTAGTTGAGGTTTATATAGATTAAAACAAATATTTTGTTGAGAAAAGCTACAAGTCTTTGTGCTTTCACTTGTTCTTAGGAGAATTTAGGAGTAGATTTTGTGAGAAATAATTGTAAGTCTTTGAGCTTATATTATATCACATTCTTTTAAGTAGAAAAGAATAAGATATTTCAGTCTTTGAGCTGTTATAATTTGTTTTTTATAGCATTAGTATAGAAAAGGGTAGATAGGACTTCATATAATCAAGTCTTTGAGCTTGATATTGTTGTCTTGTCCCGAAGGAAGTGACGAAAGTCTTTGCACTTTCAAGAAACTTCATTTCCTTTCTCTCATTTCATTTTGAAAGTGATTACTATTGTTTATATCAAAATTGCTATCCTTTTCTGTGAAGAGAAAAAGATATTGTCTTTCTTGAAGGAAGAAGAAAGATTGCTGTCCTATCCTATTTTATTTTCAAAGTTGTAGTTAGATAGGGGGAGCCTTCCCTTAATTAGGAGAGTTTTACTCACATGTTGTGGTTGAAACCGCAATTTTGTATATTTCTCCAAGTGTACAAAATTTTCAACCAACAGATTTGTAGGAAGATTTGACTAGGGGAGAGAATGAGTGGAAGGAATTAAAAATTAGAAGAATAATGATAAGTGAGATTAGGTGTGCTTCTAGAAGAATTCATTAGGTTAATGATGGATTAGGAAAAAGGTGATTTGTAGGAATCACCTGGATCAATTAATTAATTGAGATTAATTAATTAAAGGGGATTTGTAGAGAATTAATTTTAGGGATTTTTAGAAGAATAAAGGTAGATTGATTTATGAAATAAATCAATCACTAGACTATAGTGACAATATTAATTATATTTAATTAATAATGAGAAAGAATAGGGATTGCCATAATTAAGAAATTAATTATGTGAGGAAAATAAATAACTTAATTAAAATAATTAATTTAAGTGTTTACATTTTGCCCCTCTTTTACGTAGTGACAAATTTGGTGATGGGTAAAAGATAGAAGAAGAAAGATGCCCCAATGCAAAGCGCGGGTGGTGTATGCCCCCTCGAGATTTTTTTCGGAATTTTTTAGAAAATTGACGGAAAATTATCGAAAAGAAGAAGGAAGGAGAAGGGAAGACGAGTGAATGAGAAAGAAAGATAGAGGGGATTGAGAAAATAGAAGAGGAGATAGAAGAAGGGAGAACACAAAGGGAGTGGGCCCACAAGAGGGTCCATATAAGCCACGTAGGGCCCAATGAAGGGTCATTGTCACACATAAGCATTGGAGCATTTTAGAGCCTAGAAGAAGAGGAGAGATGGATCGCATTCTGACACATGAGCACCGCGTCGAGAGGGTTTGTCGGTATGATAGACCTCAGGGCTATGGACCACAGGTATGTATGACTAACCTTCTTTATGATTTTGTAGATTTAGGCTAGAATTAGGGTTTAGAATAGGCTAAGACATCTGATGAGGCAGACGCATTGATCATCATTTTGACATGTGTGCCTTTAGAGTAGCACAAGTGTTAGTGGTTAGCGTGAGTGCTTGTGGGTCAAAGGGGAGAACAGGGGGTTCTAGGGCGAGCAATCGCATTTGGCGCAGGCACTTATGCTAGGGACAATTAGCGTCAAGTTTAGGGTTGGGAAATGGCAGCGCGGTGTGAGCGTTCATTCTAGAGTAAGTTAGGGTTAGGTTAGGAAGGGAGAAAGGGTAGCATGGCATGGGTGCTCGTGCTAGGGCAGATTAGGATTAGGTCAAGGAGGGAGAAAGGGTAGCATGGCGTGGGTGCTCGCGTTGATTAGGTCTGTGGACCCAAAATCGAGGTTGATTAGCACATGTGACTATGGTGTAGCGCGAGCTCCATGGTTTTGGCATGAGCGCTAAGTAAATCAACGTGCGCTAAGGCAGAAGAAAATGGAAGATTTGGTATAGAAGATGGTTTGGGGGGCATCATAAATACGTCAAGAATAGGATACGACCAAGAATATGACATGACAAAGTGGTTTGCTTGGATGTAGGTAGATTTGGGACCATTAGGGTCGAGGGAGCACTGGTCGGTGACCATGAAATTATATCGACAGTTGCGGTCAGATGAGCTGGAGATCCTAGTTATTATGGGATTGCATTTCATCAGTCGGTGCCCGAGGATTCAAGCTCACACTGCAATGATGTCAGCCTTAGTAGAGAGATAGGATAGTAGGTATAACACCTTCCACCTACCTACTAGTGAGGCAAAAGTGACTTTACTGGATGTATGGAGGATCTTCAAGATCCTCATTTGCGACAGGATCCCAAAGTACCACTTAAATGCAATAGATTTCTACCTTTGAGAGGTTTGTGAGTATGAGGCATTGTCAATGTTGCACAGGAGCAAGATGCATTTGGGCAAGGTGATGGGTATCCAACAAATTCATCATCTGCTACTCATGATATGCGGGTTTCTAAGCAGACGAATCATGCCTGATCCAGGAGGACATGGGTTTCCCATTGGATGGAGAAAATGTGTTTATTACATGATTCATGATTGTGTGCAGTATACTGCCATGATATGCATCTTTTAGTATATCAGGAGCATGCCATCCTATCTGTGGGGGTGAATCTTCTTCACATATGGGCTTGGGAGCATATTGCAGTTACACGACCATTAGGTGTATAAGATAGGCATGCTCAATGACCATATATAGACATGTACAGGGGCCTATTACATTATACACTGTAGCATCCTAAAATTGTGACACTTGCAATTTTGACTGCATTTCGGTCTTCACGATGGCGACGCAACACTGAACCTGAATGGAGACCCCGAAACTTGTCCACGACATCAAAAAACTGCATTTTTCCTCCTTGCACCCTGTTGTCCCGGGAGGTGGGACCAGAGCGCCCAGCGCCCTGGTCGTTTAGGACCATGGTGCCCAGTGCCCTGGTCGCTGGCCCTATTTTGGGCCCGGTCTCCTATGGGGCTTCGGGTCTTTTTGTTTGCAAATTGGAAAAATAACATTTCCTGGTCGGCCTAAGGTCGGGAAAATCGGTCTTTTAACCCTAATTGACAAGTATATAAACTACATTTTCCTCTCTCATTTGGGAGATGGAAAAAAGGTGGAAACGATACTCAAGCATTCAAGCATTCAAGCATTCCTTCAAGCAATTGATCATTCTAAGTCTCCATTCAAGGCTAAGTGTTGCATTCAAGACAAGGATTCAACCATTGAAGAGGAGATCACATGCTACAACATACAACATACAACATACAACATACAACAACATCTACACCTTTGCATGTAAGAATACAAACATTCTTACAACAAGGTACTAGTACTTGTTTTACATTACAATCATTTACATTTACAGCATTTCTCATTTCTTGGTTAATTCCAAAACCGGGGTTTGACCTAAGGGCAAACCCCTAATCCCTAACCCCCCAATCGTCTTCGCTTTTCTGTGTGTAGGTTGCAGGTACACGGCTGAAATTGAAGATCTGGAATCCTTGTGCAGAGACGAACAGATCCCCCTTCGTTTCGCGGATTTTTCGGAGGACCGTGTGCATGCCGGGTGCCATCGTCCCGTCAACTTTTGCTCAAATTTGCAGGACAGCGTCGTATCGACATTTTACTGCTAATTCCAGGTCCGCAGCTTCATCCTATATCCCTATCTCAGTTTATAAGTGAATCTTTCTCACTTTCTATGTATTCCTAGCTTAATCCTCCTATCCACATTCCTTACAAAAGAGGGTAGCCTTGCTATCTTAACCCTTGAAACTCATTTAGAATCCAATCTTGCATTGTGTGGGATTGGATCTTGTGGGTTTCAACCCCTCTTTTGAATGTAAAGTCTCCTCTAAGTGAAAACCGTCAACCCTAGTAACCTCCCTTCTCTCTCCTTGGAGTTGGAAGAGGGGAGAGCAACTAGGGTTCGATTATTTTCCGCTTTACATTTTGGTGAACCCGACGTGAACATCCTTTCTGATTATTCATGGCTAGATCTGAAAATTGGATTCCTTGATTACATTTCCATGTTTGATCTTTTGCAAAATTTTAGAGGTTGATTACATAAAAACCCTAAATTTTCTTTTTAGTAATTGAGCTTGCGAAATGTTTAATTTCTAATGCTTGTTTTAGATCTACCCTTCTATTGCAAATTATTAATTCATATTTGTGCTTTAATTTTGAAAATTAAGTGGTTAAGTGTCAAAACCCTAATTTTTGAAACCCTCTTGATTCAACCTTTGTCCAACAATTTCACTGATCAAAACATCTCCAAATCAGCTGTAACTTTGGATTCCGCAATAAAATCATAATATCTTTCATCCCTGAAAATTTGGAAAAAAGTTGCGAGGACCGTGTGCACTCCGAGCGCCATCGTCCCCAACATTTTTTCAGAAATTTCGGGAGCTAGATCTTACTGTATTTTTCTGCTAAAATCCAGAATTTTGGCTGATTTTATCAACTCTAACACTTTCAAAATTACAGTCAAAGTTGGTCTAGTGATTGCTTGGATTAAGGCTCCTAATCATTCAAAAATTGTTGAAATTGAAATTTTGTGTCAAAATTGTGTTCTTACTGTCCTAAATCTAAAAAGTGTGTTTGCATTCATTCAAAATTTCAGTGCTTTATTCAAATTCTTGCAATTTGTGACTTTTGAAATTAAGTGCTTAATTACAACAACTTTGATTTCCGCTTTCGAAATTGAATTTTGCGTGAAATTGAGTCAACTTTTAAAATTCAAAACTTGCATTGCTTTTGGTATTCCCTCTAAGATCATAAAATTCAAAATTTCAGTTTCCCTCTCTTTTTCAAAATTCAAATTTTGCATTTTTCGACAATCTTGGTAGGGTTCAATTTTGAGATTGCAACTTTAATTTGGCCTATCTACAAATCATAAAATCACTCAATTTTTTCAGGTTAGCTTTAAAATCATCATAACTTTCATCCCTGAAAATTTTGAAAAAAGTTGCAAAGACCGTGTGCACTCCGAGCGCCACGGTCCCTGACATTTTTCCCGAAATTTCGGGAGATTGTTATGATTGCATTTAACAGCTTAAATCTAGAAGATTGGCTGATTTTACTAAAATTTGCTACCTCTAAAAATCAAAATCTTCTTTCCTCTCTAGTGCATGAGTTTTACAACAATAAGCCCTACTTACACTATTCCCGTTAGACGAAGCCGTAGAATTAAGTCTTTCTGAGGTTTAATTACCGAGGAGATGGAACCTAATTTGAATAGCCTTTTTAACGAGGACATGGGTAATTCCTCTAATCCTCTTAATGATGAAGAAGCTCTCCATGAGGTTTCTGTAGAACAACTTGCAAAATTGGATAACCAATTCGACAATTTTCGACAATGGATGTCTCAAGAATACCCCGATAGTCAAACTCTTCCTTTAATTGAGGGTCTAAAACATATGCTTCAAAGTGATAAGAATGGAATTGATATTTTGCGTGGTATTGCACACATTGTGGATTCGAATGTGATGCCTATAAAGAGTTGTGCTGAAACTTTAGGTTATACACAACCTCCTACCCAAGTCAATCATTCTATTCCTTTGACAACTTCTATTGCTAGCATACCTACCTTTACATCAAACATAATGACTACTTCTATACAAGACATTCCCCCTATGATCACCAGTCATGGGGGCAATCCTTCTTCTTCAATTAACCCTCTTCCTTCATTCAATCCGACTTCTTCATACATTCCTTCAATGAGTGTTCCTATTACATCTCCACAAATGAACATGACGCAAGGGGGAACTTCATTCAACCATTCCATTCCTCCTTGTAGCGTTCCTCCTTTCCAATCCTCTCCTATGACTAATTATCATAGTGTCCCGCCACCTTACTCTCTACCTTCTTTCAATAACATAACACCTCCATCTCAATCTAACACATCTAATATGAACTCTTCGACTGAAGCGACCATTAACAATCTTGCACAAACTGTCTCTTCTTTACAGCAACAAATTGCCTCTATGAATCAATCTAAGTTTAGTGTGCCCACATTTGATGTTGCGAGCCCACTTTCTCTTGACATTGTTCGAGCTATTCCCCCTAAACATGTTGAAATCCCGCATTTGGAGCTTTATAATGGTAAAGGAGATCCTCTAACACATGTTAAGACTTTTCAAACAATATGCACTGATTTTGCTTATGACCAAAGGTTGCTTGCAAAACTATTCACTAGAACATTAAGAGACAAAGCCCTACAATGGTATTGCTCGTTGCCTTCTTATTCTATTACTTCTTTCAAACAACTTGCAAATGCTTTCATTCAACAATTTCAAAACAATATAAGTCCTAAAGTTACTTTGATTGATTTAATGCATTGTAAACAAGGTGTTAAAGAAAAAATGACTAATTTCATTGGTAGATATAAGCATTTGTATGCTCAAATTTCTTTTCCAGTACCTGACAATGATATTCAAAGAATCTTTATTTCTAATTTACAAAAAGATATTCGAGACAAACTTCTATTTTTTGAGTTTACTTCTTTCCAACAGTTGTGTGCAACTCTTCACAATTATCAACTAACTGTGAGTCAAATGGAACAATCGCATCCTATGGCTCCGAGTGATAAGGGTGATAGCAGTCAACAACCATTTGGAAAGTTTAAACTGAACAGATATTCCATCAAATTCAATGAAAACATCGTCAACAACAATGTGAATGCAGCATCAGGTGTGCCTCCTATTTCTAAATTTTTCAAGAAAGAAAGAAAGTTTACTCCTTTGAATGAATCATTGCATAGTATTATGAATAAGTTATTGGAACAAAATGTGCTTACTCTTCCTTCTGTAAGGCAAATTGATCCTGCAAAGATTAATTCACCCTATTTTGATAACAAATCTTTTTGTCAATTTCATCGTCAACCTGGGCATGATACTGAAAAATGTTTTGCTTTAAAGGGTAAAATTCAAGATCTGATTGATAATAATACTATCTCTGTTTCTGGAGTGAATGATAAAGGCAATACATCCGTAGCTCCTCCTAACCAAAATCTTCAAATTTTTACTAATCCATTACCTTCTCATACCTCTAATGTGATTGAGACTAATGATTCCTCTTTTTCATCTGATGGTCTTGTGTCTATGACTCCGAATGTGATTAACTTTGTAGAGCAGCAAGAAAACCCTAAAGAACCTTCCATCACATTTGATTCTAGTGAAACTATCAGGGCACCTGATGGTCCTTTATACATAGTTGCAAAAGTCAAGAATACACCTTGTCGTGGAGTGCTTATTGATCCTTCGTGCATGGTTGATGTTATTACTGAGGAATTTCTTTTTACTTTGCAATTGAATCAAGTGATCTATGACAAAACAGATGTGATTGTGAAATTATTTGATGCATTTTCTTCTCCTGCAATCGGTTCTATGACATTACCTATTGAGGTCCATAACAAATCCCTTGATGTGAACTTTGCTATTATTCCTTCATCTGAACAATTTCGTGTGAAGCTAGGCTATCCTTGGCTATCTTCCATGAAAGCTATTGCTTCTCCTATTCATAAGTGTTTGAAATTTCCCCATAATGGTGAAGTTGTTACTGTCAATCATAGTCTCTTTAAACCAGCTGAAAGAACTTCTAGTGTTCCTATTGATTATTTTTGGCCTAAACAATTCCAATCTCTTCCTCCGCGAAGTGATCATCTTTTCAAATCTTATCAAAAGTGGAAAATAGATATGATTCTATCTCTAAGTGAACCTAGAACACCCAAACTTGATATTCCTATTGTTCTTGAGAAGGAAGTTCTTCCTTTGAAAGATAAAACTAATGTCTTTCCTCAAGAAGATTCCCAACCTATTCCTATGGATGTGACTATGTCTACGCCTAATAAACTTCCTAAAAGTAGACCTATACCTCATCATGTCTCCTTCCTAAACCAAATATTCCTCCTTTATATGGAGCAGTTCCTCCTCCTTCTTTTTATAGAGAGAAGAGACCTTCCTCTTCTCCTATTATCCAGCCTAAGAGACCACAACCTAAACACCCAAGTGATAAGGATGAGAACATTCCTCCTCCTCAATCTTCTCAACTTCCTACTAAGACTAGACGAAATCGTTCTGCACGTGAACGCCGAGGAAAGCGTCGTCTTAGAGCTCAAGCAATCGCTTCTCAAACTTTGCAATCTCCAAAAACACCTTCAACAAGCATTATTCCATTTTCTCCAAAATCTCCTAAACATAAGATGCATGATGATCTTGATCCTGTGCGAGTTAAAGATCCTATTTTTATAAATCTTGATGATGATATAGATGAAAATGTTACTTCTCTTGCTTCTGATAGTGAATATGAACTTGTTGATGTTGATAACCATTTATCTAACGAATTTTCTAAAGCACTTATCCTAGCTCCTAAACAAGAACAACATGGCTTGGAACATGAACATAGCCCTTGTTTGGATCTTGTGATAGCTCCATCTGCTGTGTTGGATGTTCCTCCTCTAGCGTGTTCCCTACCTTCCTGAAACATTGATCAGCAAGATCGGGAGGTAGATGACGTGCTAGACTAGTTTCATTAGCATAGCAGATTCTCTCCTCCTCTCTTTTGTTAATTCTTCTATGTGTTATTCTCATTCTTCTATTTGTTGTCCTTAGTGTTGTCTACTTGAGGACGATGCAAAGCATTGAGATCTCTTTTGGTCTCTCTCATGTTGACTCAAAAGACACATGTGTTCCCTTCTTCTAGGTGGCCTTCCTTGATTGGGGAATGAAGAACAATTATGCATACATACATGAATTATCATACAGCATACTGACCCCGAGGAAAGCGAAGTCACCTTGTGCTTTGTGTTTTGTGTCTATTATCCTTGGGTTTATCTCACACTTGGGGGCTAAATCTTTGTGATAACGTGCTCCTTTCCCTTCTCATTTCTTATGTGTATCACTACCTTAAAGCAATCACCCCCGTTGAGGCATGTGCAATCACTTTAACGTAGGGGGGCATACACCCTGTCTATCTCTTCAAGATACTTGAAAATTTCTTGGCGAACTTAGCTTTGCCTTGAAAATTTTTGGTATTTTTCTTACATGACTCATAGTGAGGGAACCTTACTACTGACAGTCATGGTTCTCCCTCGTGATCTTCCCTTTTACTTTGTCAATCAAAGTCGTAAGATCCTTAGTCCACTGGGGGCTTGGTGTGTCTTGCCTCCTTGACATGGTGAAAGTCTTTCAATGTTGTTTCCTTGTACTTTACCGGAAGTATGAGCGTATGCTTATACTCCCGCTAAAGTGGGGGCTAAATGTAGCGTCCTAAAATTGTGACACTTGCAATTTCGACTGCATTTTGGTCTTCACGATGGCGACGCAACACTGAACCTGAATGGAGACCCCGAAACTTGTCCACGACATCAAAAAACTGCATTTTTCCTCCTTGCACCCTGCTGTCCCGGGAGGTGGGACCAGAGCGCCCAGTGCCCTAGTCCCTGGCCCTATTTTGGGCCCGGTCTCCTATGGGGCTTCGGGTCTTTTTGTTTGCAAATTGGAAAAATAACATTTCCTGGTCGGCCTAAGGTCGGGAAAATCAGTCTTTTAACCCTAATTGACAAGTATATAAACTACATTTTCCTCTCTCATTTGGGAGATGGAAAAAAGGTGGAAATGATACTCAAGCATTCAAGCATTCAAGCATTCCTTCAAGCAATTGATCATTCTAAGTCTCCATTCAAGGCTAAGTGTTGCATTCAAGACAAGGATTCAACCATTGAAGAGGAGATCACATGCTACAACATACAACATACAACATACAACAACATCTACACCTTCGCATGTAAGAATACAAACATTCTTACAACAAGGTACTAGTACTTGTTTTACATTACAATCATTTACATTTACAACATTTCTCATTTCTTGGTTAATTCCAAAACCGGGGTTTGACCTAAGGGCAAACCCCTAATCCCTAACCCCCCAATCGTCTTCGCTTTTCTGTGTGTAGGTTGCAGGTACACGGCTGAAATTGAAGATCTGGAATCCTTGTGCAGAGACAAACAGATCCCCCTTCGTTTCGCAGATTTTTCGGAGGACCGTGTGCACGCCGGGCGCCATCGTCCCGTCAACTTTTGCTCAAATTTGCAGGACAGCACTGTCTCGACATTTTACTGCTAATTCCAGGTCCGCAGCTTCATCCTATATCCCTATCTCAGTTTATAAGTGAATCTTTCTCACTTTCTATGTATTCCTAGCTTAATCCTCCTATCCACATTCCTTACAAAAGAGGGTAGCCTTGCTGTCTTAACCCTTGAAACTCATTTAGAATCCAAGCTTGCATTGTGTGGGATTGGATCTTGTGGGTTTCAACCCCTCTTTTGAATGTAAAGTCTCCTCTAAGTGAAAACCGTCAACCCTAGTAACCTCCCTTCTCTCTCCTTGGAGTTGGAAGAGGGGAGAGCAACTAGGGTTCGATTATTTTCCGCTTTACATACACAGATAGGATCGATATGGTTTTCGTGCCACATTTTTTATGAGATTTTGCAATTAACATGGTGACCTTTTTTGGATAGTGAGACATGGAGGGGGGACTGGCAGCTGCACTGGGCCGAAGTGGAGATGTGGCTATTTGGTAGGTCCATGTACACTATGGAGTATTATGCCCCTTTCAGAGTGGCTAGACAGTTTAGCTTTGTGCAGGATATAGTGGGGGACATACTGCTATATCCTCGGATGACATGAGAGGTGAAGTTTTGGGGCTTGACAGTGAGTCCATTGGAGGGGAGGACCAGCTTCCAAACAACATCATACCTAGTTTGGGATGAGCCATTAGGGTGGGAGAGGATACAGGAGTTTGTGGGAGGGACATTTTCCAGTGTGCCTTACCATCCCTAGAGTTTTGGAGGATAATGAGCTATAGCCAGTAGTAGATGAGGTAGTCATCAAAGAGGATGATGCACCTAGTGACAGGTTTCTGGTGGGAGCAGGGAGGGGTGCTCATAGGCAGTAGAGGAGGGTTAGGGTGGTATGGAGGAGAGAGCCTGGGGTAGGACAGGGACAAGTAGAAGCACCAGTGGTAGGGGAGGCAGCCAAGGGAGGGGATGGTGGGGTAGAGGAGGTAGTACCTATGGACATTCCAGAGGCATAGGTACAAGGTGCAGGGCCAGGGGTTGGGGGAGGAGTGTCAAAGGCTGATTTTCATAGACTCCAGTAGTAGAGAGATGCCTCCTGGGTGAGGCTACACTCGCTCGAGGATGAGGTATGGATTGAGAGAGCTAGGGGATAGAGCCTGGAGACAAAGGCTGAGCGGTTGTGGCAGGAGGTGACAGATTTGATAGAGAGTCTCTCCAGATAGTGAGGATAGAGGTGGATGATCTGAGGATGGATAGGGAGGAGTCGGAGCAGATGCTAGAGGAGGCTAGGTCAGGGACCACCATCGGCACATTATAGGACACTCTTCCACTACAGGATGAGGAGTTGGAGGGGCTATGTGTGAGGGTGTACAAGGCAGAGGCTGATGCTACATACCTATAGGGGGAGAGGGATGCAACATGTCAGATGTTGGTCCTTGTAGGGCTTGGGCAGATGTATTTTCATATGATGCAGCAACAGAGAGAGGACGGAGAGGGTAGGTCGGGAGGTGGCCTATTATAGGGGGTTATACCATGGAGCAATGAGCAACCTCATACAGTGAGAGTGTGCGATCTCACATGACACACAGCCAATGGCCTACACAAAGCCAATAGATGGGTGGATCGGTGGGTTTTAGGCCACCTAGAGCAGGGGGAGCAAGAGGATCCAAGGGAGGAGGTGATGAGGAGGGGGTTGGGGAGACAGGTGGAGAGAGCTAGCTCCATTTTGGCTTATGTATTATAATTTGACCCTTCGGGGTGATCATAATTGTATTATGACAGACATATTCATTTTTTTGAGCTGTGTGTGTGTGTGTGTGTGTGTGTGCGCGCGCGCATGTGTGTGCAATTTTTGGCAGCGGTGATACATGTATCTTATTATGATGGACTCTATTTAATATTTTATGATGTGATGCATGGATGATGATTATGAACATATTGCTCTGACCTATTTGTGATGCAGGATGGATGTTTATATATCTATGCTTATGATGTGTTACTGACATGTTCATGGATGCATGTGTGTATGATATGTTGTGGATGCAAGAAGATGGATTGTGTGGGTGCACATGTTTTTGAGATGTTTTGATGTGTATATATGTTGTATATGAGGATGTTTAATGTATAATGGATATGATGATGTGAGGAAATGAATATGCAATATAATGATAAATGTGGGTGCAAATGATTAATGATAAATTAGTCTAAATGAGTAATATATGCAATCTAAATGAGGAATGAACGATAAATGTAATGTCACCTACACGGATAATGCAATGTAAATGATTAACGCTATGAAAATAGTGTGATCTAAATGAATGATGAAATGAATGAATAATGCAATGTAAATGTAAGATGGATGATGAATGTAATCTAAGCAAATGATTGTAATATAAATAGATAATGCCATCTAATATGAATGGATAATGTAACCTAAATGACGTATGCAAGATGGATGTAGAATACAATGCAATCTAAATGAAATCTAAGTGGTTAATGTTTATGGAAATGATTAATCAATAATGTAATAATGTAATGAAATGAATGGATAATGTAACCTAAATGAATAGATAATGCAATCTAGCTGAATAATGAAATGAATGATGCCACCTAAGTGGATAATGAAATGAATGGGTAATGCAATGTAAATGAGTATTGGAAAATGAATATGCCCATAATAATACAATGATCTTAGATAAAAATAGAAGAATAGGAGGCAAAATTGAAGACTCCATGGGGTTATTAGATGGCGAGAATTAGGAATTTATGGAATGGTGGAGAGAGTTGCGCACAAAAGATGTGGAGAGACAACCTAGTTTAATATTGCCTTAGGTAACCCGCACCACTGATTATAGGAACCAGGATGCCATGAGAAACCCAAGGCGCGGACTGACTCACAGTCAAGCGGGAATTCCTTACACACAACTATGTAAGTGTTGAAGAACACTGGTACAAAGTTGTGGGTACGTGTAAGGAAACCCTCAAACACACCGATACCTCTTGTACATGACAAGGTAAGTGTTGGTAAGCACTAATACCAGGTCACCAGTTTTACAAGAGAGATCCAAAACATGCCATGCCATGAAAATATGCCCCAGTATGTACCTATTGTAAACATACCCAGATATGGAAGATTGAGGTAGTCGTAGATAGATGCAATCGTAGGACAAAAGATGCAAGTCAAATGAAAATCCAAGAAATCAAACAAGTCACCCATACATGACCAACTGATGTCTCTTGCCAAGAGTAGGATTAGAATGGAAGATTAACTATCGGGCGAGGAAAGGATTTATCCATAGGGCAAAGGATGGGGTGGATTGTGATTGACTAGACAATTGACTAGATGACCATGAGGACCAACCTGTGGATGTAGGACTAACATCAAGACTTGATGAATCTCACATGGAGGCGCAAGCTCAGGAAATGAGAAATAAAAGCTCTGGTGGATGGGATAAAGCTCAATTTGATGGGACAATCCTTATTCATGATTTAGGAAAATCATCATCATACAAGTGATTATTCTACCAGGGGCATGGTAGAGAGTGTTATGGATGTCAAATGGGAAGGCGGTGAAGGAGTTTGATTTGATAGACAATGGATCCAGAAAATTTACTTTGGCGCCTGCATGCAATTTTTCACCAAGGTACTTGCCCATAGCACCACAAAGTGGTTTTCACTAATGGACGAATTGATTTTTCTTAACTTTTTATGATTTATTTTTTTGTTTCACAAGGCGCTTGTTTACCAGGTTTTCATCAGAGTGGCGATCTTTTTTTAGAATCTTTTTTTTTTTTTGCATTTTTCTTGATTTTTTAATTTTTTGACAATTGATGACCTTCTGAGGACTAGGCATAGAATCTCTTTAGGTGAATGATGTTCATTGGATCATCCAAAGGATCTCCTTTAAGAGTATCCAGCTAATATGCCCCTTATCCATATTTTTTTGTGATCACATATGGTCCAAGCCAATTAGGCTCAAACCTACCTTTCTTCTGTCTTTCTTGAAGGTTTTTCTGATTTTCCATGAGGACAAGATCACCAACTTCAAATTCTTAGGTTCTGACCTTCTTGTGGTAACTCAAGCATAGGTGATTTTGATATACCCGGGGATGGTTTAAGGCCCTGAGGCTTCTTTCATTGAGCAGTTCAAGCTCTTGTAGTCTAGCAACTCTATATTCCTCGTCTAGGAGGATATCTTGTAGCGACACCCTTAGGGAGGGGATCTCAATCTCAAGAGAGAGGACAACTTCAGAGCCAAAGACAAGGGAATATGGGGTGGCACCTGTGCGTGTGTGGATGGAGGTGTCATAAGACCATAAAGCAGGGTGGAGTTGGAGGTGCCAATCATGCTAGCTTCATTGACTATCTTTTTGAGGATTTTGATTAGGGTTGTGTTAGAAGCCTCAGCTTGATCGTTACCTTGCGGGTAATATGGAGTGGAGAAGCGGTGTTGGATATCAAATTTTTGACAGAGCTCTTTAACCTCCTGATTTTTGAATGGTCTTTCATTATCTGTAATGATAACTTTGGGGATTCCATATCGACAGATCAAGTAGTTCATAATGAATTCAAAGATCTTCTTACCAGTGGTGAAGGTAAGAGGGATGGCATCCACCCACTTGGTGAAATATTCGGTGGCGGTGATAACAAATTTATGACTGTTGGAGGATGTAGGTTGGATTTTCCCAATGAGATCAAGCCACCACTGTGAGAAGGGCCAGGGTGTAATGAACGGTTGCAATTATTGTGATGGAGCACAAATCTTGTCGCCATGTTTATCTCAAGGGCCATGTTTGTTCGTGGAATTTTATCAAACTTAATTGATGTGAAGTGCTACTTGAGATCTTCAACCATACTACGATAAGGAATAAGCTTGTCATCTTTTGTTTGATATTCGGCATTGACTTGTTTTATGACAAGTTTGGAATCACCATAGACATTTAATTCCAATACCTTCCATTGGATAGCTAGGCATAGTCCAGTAATCAGTGCTTCATATTTTGTGATGTTGTTGGTACATGCAAAGGCTATCTTGTATGATTTTGGGATGTAATCTCCTTGAGGTGTGATCAATAGTATTCCCGATCCCAATTCATTTTGGGTGCAAGAACTGTTTGCCTCGCCAATAGGAACAATAACTAGAGCTAAAGTCTCAACCCAAAGATTGGTCATTCATTATGAGTAGCTATTATCTCCATGACTAAAGTTCATTTACTTGTCAACCCAGGGATGTATTACTTGAAATGGGTCTGCATTGTATATGCACTAAGTTCCTGTCATAGTCATTCTACACTACTACAACAACTAAGTCTATTTGAAATAAACAAGCGAAAACGTAAAAACTAAATGGCTACAGGAAATATTAACATTAATAGAAGATTATAACTAAATAATTGTTAACTAAGTTCAGAGCTGACAAACAGGAATTACTCTGTCTACTTTGGCTACAAGAACAGTCACAAGATCTGGTTCCAGTGAGTGTAGGAACACTCAGTCACTAGAACATCTACTACAGCAAGGAGAAAATTTAATCTAACAAACACACATGAATACTCACCAAGTGGGCCCCCTTGGATGAGTGTATCCAGACTTCAAAGATGATTCTATATACTCAGAATAACATATCTTTTATTCATTATTTCCAAAAGTTGATACAACACATAAAATGAAAGAAATGCTTCAAGTTCTGGAAAATGTTGTCTAACCTCTGAGAAGAGTTGCAGGTCTTTATTTATAAGTAAACTATAATAAACTTCCTACTATCTAGATCATGCCCATGAAATGAGACGGAAAAGGTGGAACTCAGCTAAACTGCCGCCAAGAATATAGCATGGCGGTGTTTACTAGATTGATGTTTGCTGGAGACAAATATAAATGAATTTGGTATTGCCTCACTATTCCTTTGTCAATTCTTATGCACACCATCTTCTCTATTTTTTTTAATGTTTAACTACCCTTAAATGTCCCCAACTACTTTCATGACGTGATTCTCCATCTGGCTTGAAATAACCGCTTCTGCAACATCTTATTTATTCCTGCATTTACAAGTTAGAACATACAAGCATACATATATATCTATTTTCACTAATCATAACACTTATACATCCACACATGATATTGCCTATAATAATCTGCATGGCAACATGAATAATAGGTCAAAACAATAAAGGGTTTAATGGGTTTAGTTATCATTCAGAAAGCACATAGTCAAACTTTAATACATCACATGACTCAAACACTATCCCAATATGCAACTTAAAACATAGCAAAAACTTATCAGTTATAGGAATACAAGAGCTATTATTTTAGCTCATCATTCCCCCCAACTTAATGTCTTGTTGATCCTCCAGCAAGAGGAAAATTTCTTATTTGGGCACTGACACGTAAATCACCTATGGTTCCTTGTTTTGTACCTCCTATAGCCAAGTGCCAATACAATATTTTCATCTTTTCCAACCTAGTCCACTTGGCTTCCTCTGTGGCCTCTTCATATGGTTTGTCTGTAGCCCTACATCCCATCAATGGCCACATAAGGATAGGTGGCTAAAATATCAAGGGTAGCCAGATATTGCTTTTTGTCCTACCCAAGTGGATATACTTGGGAGCTCTTTGTGTCGTTGCATGATAATTAGGCAGTCAATGGGGTTCACCCTGCTTTAGGTCTTCTGGAAGATTGTTCCAACACTAAACCAAACATTTAACTGCAGCTTGATTCTCATTTCCAACCAAATGCTCATATTCCTGAAATGCTTCCTCTCTCAATGGTAAAACCTGGCTTCTGACATCAGATCTAGTCAACAACTTTTGCCAGTCATAGTACATATGTCTTGGGTTTTTAGCCTCAGCTTTGAGTGCCAGTGGGAAATCAAACTCCAAATTCCTATGCGTTCTATCCTATGTTCCCATATTGATTTCATTTTGTATCCTTGACATCAATTCTTTTAACTAAATGTCACCAATATACAGTAAGGGATTCCATTCATTGTCAAAAGAGACAGCATAATTATGCAAATAAAATTCACATAAAAAATTCTTAACAGTTGTAGGAGAGTTTTGATAAACATTATAAAATTCCTACGGAGTATCCAAAGGACCAAGATCCCTAACAGTGCAATTTAGCTTGAAACATAAATATTGTTCCTTCAAATATAAAGCATAGACTCTCGGTGGAGCCCTGCACTGCATCAACTCAGGAACCATGTTTGCTACGATATCTACTTTGGTTTGTAATTCAACAATTTCATTGTCCCTCTTTTCAATTTCTTTATGTTTCTTATCAATTATTCCCTATAGCCTAGCCCTTTCTATCTCCCATTGTCTATAAAATGTAAGTACAATGGATAAACTAGTGAGACGTGAAGGGAGCTTGTGAGTTGTTACCTGAGGGCTTGAGATCTCATCAACCAATTCTTCAAACTACTCTACTACATGTTCCAAATTTGACAGTCTTTCAGCTCCATGTCGTTCTTGTGGTTGACCCTTTGTCTAACCTTTGTGCCCTAATTTAGATATTTCCATAGAAATGACTTCACTCACATACCTTGTTGCTTGAGTTCTTCGTTTAACCCATCGACTCCTTCTTAATTGTATTTTCTAAGTGGTTGTAGGAGATTTTGTTGTAGGAGGTGTTGTGGCAGGAAAATTTTCCTTTACCTTGTTCTTTTTAGCTATAGGAGAAAACTATGCTGCTTGAGGCCGTTCTATGTTCTCTTCCTCTGCATCACCTTTTTCTTTTCTTTTTCTTTTCATTCTAGAAGATGCTGGTCCACTTTGAGTTTAAGTGGAGGGATGCTCAATATTTGGTTCAATTAACGTTTCTTCTACATTAGGCAAGGCTTTTTCAGCAACAAGAGGTTCGTTCACTATAAAAACCCTAGGAGATGAGGGTTCTCTGATATTTTCCTCTTGAGCTGCAATTTCTTCTGTAGCAGGAATATTTTCTTCCCCAAATTATAGGATATCCTTGAACTCTCCTCATGACATCTGCGAGACATCTCTAAGAAACTGTTCTACCAACAATTTGATCAAGCCATGATGACTAACAAAATGGTTACTACCCCTCTATGTGTTTCCTTTGCACTAATGGAGATAAGATGATACAAAATTCAGAACATTCATCCTTTGGTCGTGTCGTGGATGAATCAATAATTTAAAATGAATAGAATGCAAATTAGAGTACCTACTATCACATGTTATATATTTCATCACTTAAAATGTAACCTACGACCATTCTGCTGGAAGAGATGTCCATTTAGTTCCTTGCTTATCCACACTCAAAGGTCCGTTAGTTGGGTGAGTAAACTCTGCCCTAACACTTCTTGCATCTTTCACCTCAGTAAATAATTCTCCCACCTGTGACAACCCAATGAATTCAACTATTTTCTACTATGTGGCTATGACCCTTAATCCTTTGACAGAGGCCTCCCCTTCACTGAATGTGCGCATGAATTCATGAGCAATTTCCTCATTAAAATATGTCAATTTTAAAATATAGTCAATCCACCCATAGGTCCGAAAGTAATGTTCAGACTGGTTGTCCTGCAACAAAGTGTCATGAACTACAAGCTCATGACAGATAGGGGCTCCTCCCATGGCTAACTTGGCTTTCAAAAACAATTACCACAACAAAATGAAAGATTGAAATATCCTGCAAAATGGAAAAT
Source organism: Cryptomeria japonica (assembly GCF_030272615.1). Lineage (NCBI taxonomy): Eukaryota > Viridiplantae > Streptophyta > Pinopsida > Cupressales > Cupressaceae > Cryptomeria > Cryptomeria japonica. Next base: position 226,239,845 of record NC_081408.1, read on the forward strand.
TCATGCTCTGAAATCCTTTACTTCTTTTGCTGTACCTTCCATCAACTATGGCGATAGGATGAACTACTCACTCGTGCTACAAGATTTCTCACTCAAAAATGATATCAAGAAAATTAAAACACATTATTGACAAGGACACATAATTACGCAACTCGTAAATCGAACCATAAAACACCCCCCCAACTTAAGATGACACATGTCCACACATGTGAAAAAGGATAGAGGGAAGGATATGTGGATTATGCGAATCATGTTAGGTAATAATCATAATGAAAGAATAAATGCATAATTAAAATAAAAAATAATAATAAACATACCTGCAGTCGTATTAATTAATGTTGCAATTAAACTATTAGCTATTCACAATATGAGATGAGATGACGTGAAGTGAATGATGTGACAAAAATAGAAATGAAATGGGATGAGGTGGATGAGAAAATTATTAGCAGAGAATGGTATTTCCATAAAGTATGGAAACAATTATTATGAACACACGCATGAGGAATTTTAAGACTAAGGACCAAGAAGGCCCCCTACAGAAGCTACAGGAACTGCATCAAGAATATCCTCTTTAGATGCTGCAGGAACTATGTAAAGAATGGCCTCTTTAAATGTTGCAAGAACTGCCTAAAGAATAGCCTCTTTGGATGCTGCAAGAACTGTAGAAAGATGGTTTTCTTTAGATGTCGCAGGAACTGTGGTTGACACTTGGTTGTAAAATTACTGTAGGAACTGTTCTTTTTTTGCAAGCGTAGTTGATGACCATTGACTAGAAGTTTGAATCTAACTAGGTCTATTGTTGTCAACTGAACTGCTCCATTTTGAAAAACTTCATCTATGTCATATGGGCCCAACCAACATGTATGTAGCTTCCCCATAGTATCCTTATATCTGGAATCATATAACAATGCCAAATCTCTAGATTTAAATTTTCTCTCCTTGATATGCTTATCATGCCATTTAGCTCATTGATGTTGAATAATATTTGTATGCTAGACAACCATCTTTCTCAGCTCATCTAGAGCATTCAATTGCATGATGCGGTCTTTTTGTGCTTCTGAGATATTCATGTTCAATTATAGAGTTGTCCTAATATTTTTATGCTCAAACTCAATGGACATCATTGTTGTTTTTCCATACACCATTTCAAAAGGTGTAAAACCAATTGTTGTCTTCCATGTTGTTTAGTATGCCCAAATGGTTTTAGGAAGTCTATTTGACCAATCTTTCTTATGAAGAGCTACTGTCTTGGTAAGAATAGCTTCTAAATCCCTATTTGTAACCTCTACCTGACCATTTTCTTAAGGATGGTATGGAGTAGACTTCTTGTGTCAGATATTATATTCATTAACCAATGTTGCAATTAATGTGGAAGTAAATTGTGGTCCTTGATCTGAAACAATTTCTCTTGGTACTCATTATCTGGTAAATATTTCCTTGTAGATAAATTTAGCTACCTTATTATCTCTTGCATGTGTCATGGCTCTTGCTTCTACCCATTTTGTAACATAATCAGTGCACGCCAAAATATAAGAATTCCCATTAGAAGGAGCATCAATTGGTCCAACAAAATCCAAACCCCATTTGTCAAATGGTGCAACTAATATTTGGGGATACAATGGCATTTCATCAGATCTGGTAGGCCTACCCATTCGCTGGCATCTATCACATTTTTTAGTATATTGTGTTGCATCTTTATACAAAGCTGGCCAATAATATCACACACTAAGGATTTTAAGTGATGTTCTTTTAGTAGCAAAATATCCTCCACATGGCTCATCATGACATGCATGAAGGATATCATATGTTTCATCCTCTCTGACACACCTTCTTAAGACTTGGTCAAGTCCAGTATAAAATAAACAGTCAACAATCCACGAGAAATTAAAGCTTTTCTCAACTAGTAGCCTTCTTTCTTTAGGAGAAAAATGAGGTGGTGTCTTATTAGCAGCTAAATAATTTACAATATTAGCATACCATGGAGTGTGAGCTTTTATCAGGAATAAATGTTCATCTGGGAAAGAATCATCTATGGCTGCAAGATCATCCTGCAATTGAAGCCTAGAAAGATAATATGCAACTACATTAGCTTTACCTAGTTTATCAACAACTATAATATCAAATTCTTGAATCAATAGTAACCATCAAGTCAATCTTCCCATAATTGAAGGTTTGTTCATAAGATATCTGATTGATGTATGATCAGTGTGCACATATATCTAATATCCCGTGATATAATGCCTAAATTTGTTAAGTGCATATATTACTGCCAACATCTCCTTTTCGGTGACAGTATAATTAAGCTCAAGTCCCTGCATGTTTTTGTTGATGAAATAAATTGAATTCTCCAAATTGTCCATCTTCTACCCCAAAACTACTCCTATTGCATAGTTTGATGCATCTGTATGAATATGAAAAGGCAATGACCAGTTCAAACCCTTGAGCACTAGTGCTTGAGTCAAGGCATGTTTGAGCTTCAAGAAAGATTCATGACATGTGGAGGTCCAATCAAACTCCATAGCCTTAGTCAAAGGACAATATAAAAGTCCTGCAATTCTACTAAAATCCTTAATAAACCTTAAATAATATCCAGCATGACCAAGGAAACTTTGAACATCCTTTTGCTTTGTGGGAGCAGGGACATTTTGAATGACTTCAATTTTGGCTAGGTCAACCTGTATTATAGTTATAGAAATATGATGACCAAGAAATATGCCTTCCTACATCATCATAAAGCACTTTTCACTGTTCAATGATAAATTTAAGTTTTCACAGCTCTACAAAACTTTCTTCAAATTCTTCAATGTCTCTTCAAATTCTAAACCTTAAGTGGTAAAATCATCCATATAGATCTCCATGTTGTCTTGGAAAAATATCTGAAAATATGCTTATTACTTCTCTTCGAAAAGTAGTTGGAGCATTACACAACCCAAAAGGAAGAAAAAAATATGCATATGTTCCCCAAGGACAAGTAAATGTAGCCTTTTCCTGATCCTCAGGAGCAATTTGATTCTGGTTGTAGCCACTGAATCTATCCAAGAATGAAAAGTACCACTTCCCTAACAAGGAATCTAATAACTGATCCACAAATGGTAATGGAAAATGATCCTTCCTAGTTGTTGAGTTCAAATATTTATAATCTACACATACCTGCCATTTACCTCCTTTCTTTGGAACTATGACTAGAGGCGACACCCATTGAGTATCCGATATAGGATAGATAAATCTAGCATTTAATAATTTTTGTAGTTCCCCTTTAACTATCTCCCTTAATGCAGAATTAATTCTTCTTTGTGGTTGTCTAAGCGGTCTACAATCCTCTTTGATATAAATATGGTGGGTATAAAGTGTAGGATCAATTCCTTGCATATCTTTGTAATCCCGCGCAAAAGCGTGTTGATGACATTTGAGCAATTCAACCAGTGTTAACCTTTGAGTCTCTATGAGTTGATTGTTGATATTCAAATATTTATTTGGATCAACTTCCATTTTGATAGTAAGATCAACCTAAGATGCCTTAGAAAGATGAGAAGTGCAGACTTCCTGCAGCAACAGGGTATGCAATATGTCAGCGGCTATAGGAAAATCCGATGTTGTAATATTTGATGTTAAATCCTACGACTATTGCTCCAAATTAAACTGATTTGCCAGAATTTTAAAGAGGATCGAATTGTCATCCTAGAGTCGTATGAATATTCTCTGTTAATCATCATAAGATGATTGACAGAGTTGACTTCCTCCTCTAATTCTTCCCCCATGTTAGGCCAAACAAATTGTTCTTGATCAAGTTGGGGTTGAGTGGGTGAATACAAAGCTAGAGTTTTAGTAGTATTTCCATTAGAAATAGCCATATCCCCTAACCGACATCCATTATATGCATCGACTGTAGCAAGCCAAAGTCTCCCTAAGATAACCGGATACCCCCCCAATGTAGCTTTAGGAGACAGGATCATAAAATCTACTGGATATTCCCAGGAGTCTAAAGTAACAAAAACATCTTTAATCATACCATCAGGCCGAACTGTGGAACTGGCAACAAGCTGCAGGATTGTAGGAGTAGGCCTGAGACTGGTTATGTTAAAGTTTTTGCATAATATCTCTTGTCATTACATTGATAGCTGCTCCCAAATCTATTAAGGCATTCTTTATCTGAGTGCCATTCATGACTATTTTTACAATAGGACTACCAGGGTTAGAATATTTAGGAATTGAAACTTTTCCAAATATAATATCAGCGAGTTGACCCATTACATGCACTGTTTGTGGATCCTTTTTCTTCCTGCCAGTTTTCTTTAAACATGCCTCTTTAATTTCTTTACTATAGATAGGGACATCCTTAATAGCCTAAAATAATGGAATTTTAACACGTGTTTCAGCTGATCAATGATACAAAAATTTATATCCTCTTGTTGAGGAATCTCTTCAGGTTGCAAATTTTGAGGAAATGGGGGTATTTGCTGATTCTGAGGTATTTGGGTTGTTGGGCTAGATATTTCCTTTTTCTTTTGTATCTCAGTTATAACTGGAGGGGATGGGTTAGGCAAAGTTGTCCCAGATCTAAGGTGAATATCACTTATAGAAAGAGAATAAGTTGGGTATTGATTAGGATCAGCTAAATAAACTTCTTGTTGTTGTTGAGGCTTGCTATTAGGATTTGGCATGGGTTGAGTGGGCAGGTTGTGTGGGTCTAGGTGGAATGGTATTAACAATGGGAGGGGACATTATAGAAGGTTGCTGTGGCTGTTGTTGAGGTTGTTGATAACCAGAAGACTGATTTGTCTATTGCTGACCTCCTCTCCATTGAGGGGTAGGTTGCCAATTCCCTTGGAATGGTTACCATGGTTCCTGAGACTATGACCAATTTCCTTGTGGTTGTTGCCACTATGGCTTTTGATTGGCAAAATTTTTCCCTTGGCCTTGAGGATTATACCAATTTTGATAATTTCTAAAATTTTGAGCATATGGAGGTTGCCATTGATTATTTTGTGCATAGAAATTTCCACTATAACCAGAAAAAGAAAGTGGACTAGGAGGCATACCTTGTCTTGGAAAATTTGGCCTTCTTTGAGCAACATATAAAACTTGTTCATCATCTCCATGTACTATCTTGAAATCAGGAACTTCAAGATTTGCAACCATCTTACATCTACAGTCTCTTTTTTTATGTCTATAATGTCGATAGAATTATGCAAGAATTGCATCAGCTTCCTCATGCTTCTTCTTAGCTTGAAGTGTGTCTAACTAGGTAGCCATATTTTTTATGATATCCTCCTTAAAATCCTTCAAAAGGTGACTAAGCTCCATTGAAGAAACTCCATTACTGGATGTTGATGAAGAAATTCCCGACTTGAAACGCCTACTCTTCTTAGAAGATGATCTGGAATACTTCTGACAGATTTGACCAATGTTATTCCATGTTGCTTGTGTTATATCACCACCTCTCATAAGGTCTAAAGCATCCGTGCATTCATCACTGATTCCCCTTAAAAATATTAACTTAAGAGAATCTTCATTTAGAGTACTATGCTTGGACTTCTTGACACTAAATAGAAATCTCTCCAGATAATCTTCTAGACTCTCATATTCCTTTTGTGTCATTCTAAAAATACCATCCCCATGGTGATCAATCCCTCTACAATAATCTTTATATTTCACAAGAAACAACTGTTTCATCTCATCCCATGTAGTGATTGTACTACTACCTAGACTCATAAACCATCTCAAAGCTAATTCTTTTAAAGTGGCAGGAAATATTTTGCGTCTATGGGAATTTGTAGTATAATCATAACTCCTACAGAGAACATTAGATTCAAACAAGAAAGTGTTGGGATCCTTTGTAACTAGTCCATAAAATTTAGGAAGAGAAGAAGATGGAATGTTCTTGAGATTAGCATTATCATGCAAATCAGAAATGGGGAACTCAAATATTGGGTTTACAGGTGGAGGTGGTTTATTCCCACCGAGGGGTGGATTTCCTTGCATTGGTCTTTGAGGAGGAGTTACTGGACAAGGTTCCTCTTCAGGAGTTCCAAAGAGGAAATGAAGGGTATTCTCAGAAAGTTCAAATTCAAGCGGGTTCAAATTATCTGAAGCTTGGTAAAGTGCAGCAAAAGGGTTTACATCTGGTGCTTCATATGGATTAAGTCTTGTATGATTAGGATGGTTATGAAGGAATATACCTTCAACATCTCTTCTTCGTCTATGCATGTAGATTCATGAGAATTAATTAAAGAAAAATGAGTTATCAAAAACAACTATACTGAAAACTTAAAAATTCATAACTGTAATAGGTTCTTAATTTGACACCATCCCCGGCAACGATGCAAAAAATGTTTGCCTCACCAATAGGAACAATAACTATAGCTAAAGTCTCAACCCAAATATTGGTCATTCATTATGAGTAGCTATTATCTCCATGACTAAAGTTAATTTACTTGTCAACCCATGGATGTATTACTTGAAATGGGTCTGCATTGTATATGCACTAAGTTCCTGTGATAGCCATTTTGCACTACTACAACAACTAAGTCTATTTGAAATAAAAAAGTGAAAACATAACAACTGATTGGCTACAAGAAATCTTAACATTAAAATAAGATTCTAACTAAATAACTATTAACTAAGTTCAGAGCTAACAAACAGGAATTACTATGTCTGTTTTGGTTGCAGGAATAGTCACAAGATCCAGTTCTAGTGGCTGAAGGAATAGTCACTTGCTAGAACATCTACTACAACAAAGACAAAACTTAATCTAACAAACACATATGAATATTCACAAAGTGGGCCCCCTTGGATGAGTGTATCCAAACTTCAAAGATGATTCTATATACTCAGAATAACATAACTTTTATTCATTATTTCAAAAAGTCGATACAACACATGAAATGAAAGAAATGCTTCAAGTTCTAGAAAACATTGTCTAACCTCTGAGAAGAGGTGCAAGTCTTTATTTATAAGTAAACTATAACAAACTTCCTACTATCCCATGCAATGAGGCAAAAAACATTTGACTACTAAGAGAAGAAGTTAATCCACAGAAAACGTGGAACTCAGCTAAACTGCAACCAAGAATATAGCATGGCGGTGTTTACTAGATTGATGTTTGTTGGAGACAAACATAAATGAATCTGGTGTTGCCTCACTATTCCTTTGCTAATTCTTATGCACACCATCTTCTCTATTATTTTGAATGTTTAACCACCCTTAAATGTCTCCAACTGCTTTCATGACATGATTCTCCATCTGGCTTGAAATAATCACTTCTGCAACAACTTATTTATTCTTGTATTTAAAAGTTAGAACATACAAGTATACATATATATATATATATATATATATATATATATATATATATATATATATATATATATATATATATATATATATATATATATATATATATATATATATATATATATATATATATATATATATATATATATATATATATATATATATATATATATATATATTTACATTAATCATAACACTTATACATTCACACATGATATTACCTATAATAATCTGCATGGTAATAGGAATAATAGGTCAAAACAATATAGGGTTTAATGGGTTTAGTTATCATTCAAAATGCACATAGTCAAACTTTAATACATCACATGACTCAAACACTATTCCAATATGCAACTTAAAACATAGCAAAAACTTATCAGTTATAGGAATAAAAGAGCTATTATTTTAGCTCATCAAGAACCATCAGAGTACATCCACCATGTGGAGGATGTGGTGATAGTCATTATGAATTCGTCTAGAAATTCTATAAGGATCTGATGCTCACCTGGAAGTGGAGCATCGACCAGTTGTTCTGCTATTACCTATCCTTTGATTGCTTTTTTGTCCACATATTTAATGTCTAATTCACTTAACAACATGACCCATTTAGTAGTTATGCTAGTGAGAGCAGCTTTTGACAAGAGGTGTTTGAGAGGGTCAATCTTAGCAATCAGTTTTGTTTTGTTGTTAAGCATGTAGTGCCAAAGCTTTTGCATGCTAAGAATGCTCTTTCAATGGGGGTATATTTGAGCTCATACCCTACTAGTGTGCAACTGATGTAGTATATAGCATGCTCATTTCCCTGACCATCTGTCTTGCCAATAATGCCCCTTATTCCATTGCAATAGCAGATATGTAAAAAAGAAGTGGCTTTCCTGAAATAGGAGGCATGCAAACCGGAGGCGATGCAAGATATTCCTTAAGCTTCTCAAACACCTTTTGACATAGGCAGCCCCATTTGAATTTGGTATCTTTGTGTAATAAGTGAGCAAATGGGTGACATTTGTCTATGAGTTATGAGATGAAGCTTCTGATAGACTAGAGCTTTCCTTGGAGGCTGCGCAATTGTCTAAGGGTCTTCGGGGGAGGCATTTCCATGATAGCTTTCACCTTTGTAGGATCAACCTCTATGCCTCTACGGGAAACAATGAAACCTAGCAGTTTTCCCAATGTGACACCAAAGACATGTTTCTTAGGATTGAGGCGTAGTTAGTATTTTTCCAATCTTTCAAAAATTTGCCTTTAGATAGGGATTTTCTCATGTCTTATTTTGGATTTTCCTAGAAGATCGTCAACACAGTCCTCCACGATTTTGTGCAAGAGGTCATGGAAAATTATTGTCATTGCACGTTGATATGTAGCTTCAGCATTCTTGAAACCAAAGGGCATGGCTCCATAAAAAAAGGTACCCCATGGTGTTGTGAATATTGTTTTGTGTTGATCTTCCTCTATGATCCTGATCTGATTGTATCCATAAAATCCATCCATAAGTGATAGCGTCTCATGTCTTGTTGTGAGGTCTACAATCATGTCTATGTTGGGGAGCGAGAAATCATCCTTAGGGCAAGCTTTATTCAAATCACAGAAATCAACACAAATGTGGATGCCCCCAGCAGCTTTGCTGACAGGTACAATGTTGGATACCCATTCAGGGTAGTCTATTGGTTTGATGAATTCTGCATCCAACATCTTTTGAAGTTTTGCCTTGACTAGGAGTACAATATGTGGATGCATCTTGCGTAACTTCTACTTTACTATTTTTGCATCTGGATGGACAACAAGATTGTGAACTACCAAGTCAGGATCTAGGTCTGGCATGTCAACATATGACCAAGTGAAATTGATCTTTGTTTCTGTGAGAAAACTAATGAAGTCCTGTCTCTCTTGATCCGTGAGGGACTTGGAAATGAGCACGATCTTTGGAGTGTCTTTGGTGCCCATATTGATATTGTCTATTTCCTCTATTAGTAAAGTTGACTAGTCTTGCTAAGGAGAAACAATGGTAGGGAGGTCAAGTCTCTCATCCTCAAGTGTCTGATCTAGGTTTTCACTTTTAGATACAGCCTTTGTTTTTACTTTTGCTTCATCCAAAGGTGTCTCAAAGAGGTTTTACCTAGGGAATCATGGTTTTTCTTTTTATTATCTTTTTTATGATTAAGGGCATTGACCTAACTAACAAAGTATCCTTTTTCATGTAACTAAATCCCATGAAATCTATTGCAGTCTTTCAAATTGCGCATAGTCAAGAGATTCATGAGAGCATTGCCATCGGCACAGACGTCTAAAGGAGGTTTGTCTCATTGGCCCCAGTCTATAAGTTTGGGATGGACAAGTTGTATCTCATGTAGAATGGGAGGGGCTATGGGGGTGATGGTGTTGATGTGGGTGTTAAAGAAGATGTCATCTTCGTATTCAAAAGGCATTTCATGGAACTCCTCTTCATTAGAGTCTTCATCATCCAAAGAAGGACTTGAAGGGGCACCAGTGATAGTGATCTTAGGCACTGGAGTATAACCCAAGCCCCTATTATACTTGTATGAGATGGGATTTATTGGTGCTTTTATTTCTTTCTCTTCTAGTCCCACGGCATGTCCTTTGTAACCCATCTTTTCTACTATAGTTGATGCTTTTGGATAAATTTTCTTAGGTATTTTTGTTGGGTCTTCATCTTCTTCCCGGTTCAACCATGAAGACACATATGTCTCAGGACCCTCCTCATCAAGTGGACCCCATTGCTATAAGGTGGCATCTTTGCATTGTATAATAGGTTTTTGATCTTTTTTATTTCTTTTGGTTTGCCAAATGACTTGGGAGACACGAGGAGATTGCTCATTAATAAGACATCCTTGAGTTTGTATTATTCGCAGCCATTATCCAAGATCTTGATTTTGGGTTCTGCTTGGGAGGAGGTGGAGGCGATGTTTGATGTGTCAAATGGAGGAGTTGGAGAGAGTCTATTTAATGGGCAATGATATGGATGCTTCCCCTCTAAGATCTTGCAATATTGAAAGGGTTTTGGATCACCTTTGATAGTGATCTCTCTTCCATTCAAGGGGAATTTGATGCATTGATGATAAGTGGAAGGAACAGACTGAAGGGAATGAATTGATAGTCGTCTGTGGAGGATGTTATAAGGGAGATAAAGATCCACGACTTGGAAAGGGGTCTCAATTGTAATAGGGCCCACTTGAAGAGGCAAGGTGATCATGCCTTTAGAAACTCTTTCTGCATCATCATATGCTTTTATTGTGATTCTTCCTAATGTATCTATGAGGTCCTCAGAAAGTCCAAATTGTTTTATTAATTTATATGTACATAGATTGAGTCTGGATCCACCGTCTATCAAGATAAGTTTAACAATGTGCTTCTGGATAAGGGCTTTGATGTGCAAAGGTTTATTATGGTCTTCATCTATAGGAGCGTCATTGGAAGTGAACACAAGGTGTTGCTGGGTGGCAAGGTTTCCAATGAGAGCTTTAAATTGGGCAACATTGATATTATCGAGAACATGAGAATCAAGGAGGGCTTGTTCCAAAATCTCCTTGTGGATAGGGAAGTCTTGAGAAGTTCTAGGATGGAGATTTGCACGGGGGTCTTCCCAAGATGGTCAAGTAGGTCATATCAGTGAGTGGAGGACATGGGGGGAGGGTTTGGTGGGGGAGGAGCTCCTTGGATGGTGACTCTACCTTGGTGGGTGGTTACGTTGCAGTCATTCTAAGAGTGGGAAGCAAAAGGTGTGGTGCCTTGAATGATTATCTTAGCAGGTTTAGGTCTACTTTGGGAAGGAGGAGGGTTAGCTCCTTGGATAGTTATGACATTGACATGGTTGTCTGCAGGCTCATTGTGATCCACTAAAAATTCAAAGCACATTATATGATTGGTGTAATCATAGTTCACAATGTTAGATGATGAGCCTTTACCTTTATCATGTTTCAAAAAATGTTCTTGGTACATCTTAAGTTTGTCATTGTTGTTACCAGGTTTGGTTGTTCCTACTTCAATATCACCCTTATCAATGAGGTCTTGTATGTATATTTTCAACTTCATACACTTTTGTGTATCATGACCATTGATACGATGATATTCACAATACTCATTCTCATTGTACCACCTAGGTTTGGGTTGATTAAGATCAAACGGGTGAGTTATCAGATAGACTACTACGCTTGCTTGGACAATCTTTTGGAACACAACCTCAATGGGCTCAACAAGAGGAGTGAAGTCTTTTAGAGTCCTATTGTTAGATCGAGGTAGTTGCTCCTGAACTAGGACATTGTTATGAGGCTTTTGAGATTGATTTTGATTGTTTTGATTGTTAAATTGGTGATTGGTGGTGGTGGGCTTTGGAGGAGCGGCCACAGTCTGGACCTGTTATGCACCAGTCACACCATCATTGACTATGTTCTTGTTTTTGGACCAAAATTTTGGTTTATCATTATGGTAAGAGGAAGAATTTTGACTTGATTTTTGGTAATGTTTTAAGTTTCCTTCCTCTAACAAGACACGTTCAAGAGCTAGGCCCTTGTCAGTCAATTTTTGGAAAGATTTGATACATTGAGATGTCAAGGGTCTTGATAGTTCGGGTACCAGATTCTTTCAAAAGAATTCAATTTGAAGTTGTTCTGGCATGTCCCACTGGAATTTCTGTATGAGATGTCACCATATTTTCAAGAAGTCAGTGAAAGTCTCTCCAAGCCTTTGTTTTGTGTTACAAAGGTCCATCATGGAAACATCATAACAATGTTGTAGGCATAGTGGGCCACAAAATTTTCTACTAAGTCTGGGAAGGAAGTGATATAACCTTGAGGTAAGAATGAGAACCATGTAGGAGAATCTCTCGTGAGACTTTTAGGGAAGAGCCTTCGAAGGTATAAGTCACTATAGGAGACTTCTTGACATAAGATGTGAAACTCACAAACATAGTCTCGGGGGTCCCCATTGCCCTCATACTTTGTGAACTTAGGAATCTCAAACCCTGGTGAGTATGGTGCGACTGATATAGATGGGTCATAAAGACAAGGAAAAAATTCCTCAAATGAGTAAGGTTTTCTTTTTTTAGTCCATTCCTTCATGTTTTTGATAATGTTTTTCATGTCCTGGATTTCCTTAAGGATGTCTTGTTGTGGATTTTGGACATGATGAATTGTGTTTGCTCCTAGAATTGGATGACTCATGGAAGGTGGACCACCACCACTAATGTATTAATATGACGAGGAAGAGGGGATGTGATATGTGATGACCAATATAATGAAAACTTGAGTGACAATTGGTTGACCAACAAATTATTGTGACAGGAGGAAGCGAAGCTAGAATGAAGTTAGCATAGAAGCATGTTGGAGAATAGATGATACCGGATTGGATATTGGCATAGATGATAAGAAGGAAGAAGGCGGAATGGTGACCACAGGGACAAATGTCGCTGGCATTATTGATTGAGGTTGGATGATAGGTGGGGGTGCAATTGATTGATGTTGAAGAATGAGTGTGACGATATGAGTAGGAGCAAGGTCTCCTTATGGTTGTTGATCAAGAATGGATCTATAAAATTCGAGGGGGGGGCAAGCTCCATTTTCAATAAGAGTCTTTAGAAGAGCACTAGAATTATGTCAGATAAATTTCTCCATCATTTCTTGATTATAAGAGTCATCTAAAAATGTTTGCACTTTTGGAGAGAGTTCATCTTGATCAACCATATTAGGGTCCTCTTGTGGTTGATTTTGGATGTTGGGTTGCACACTTTGTGTAAGATCTTGTGTAGAGTCTTGATATAGGACACTAATGTTTGGCATGCCATATTGTTGTTTGACCATCTTTTTCTTTTGAGATAGAGTTGTGACCATACAAGAATAGCCTTAGAAAGATTGATTAGAGGAAAAAGATTTGATGAAAGGACTTAGCAGAGATCTTCACTTTTGGATTTAATTTGGATTTGATGAAATTCAATTTGATTGATTGATAAAGTCCTTGGATTAGGACATGGGTTTGATTAAGATTGCACCTTAGTCCTTGAATGAGGATTTTAGGTGGGGGGATGTTGATGAAACCACAAGCAAGGTAATGACCAAGTTGGGTAATATTTAGACCTTAGGATGATGATCAAAGTCTTTGTTCTACTAAGGATTGACTAATGATCCTAAGAAAAATAAACATGTGAGATAAGAGTCTTGATCAACTCAAAGGATAGGGCGAAGATACTTGGAGAGGATTCATATTCAAGCACAAAAGCCAAATGATTGATTGATTAAAGACGAGGTCTAAATAAAAATTCACAAGGCATGAAACCTTAATGTGAGATTAATTGGATTAAAGGATAATTGATTGAAGATGGTTGATAGAGGATTGATTTGATTAAAAATGATTGATTAAGAATTGGTTCATGTGCTAATTCCTTAGGAAAGATTGAGGATGATTGGTCAAATAGAGGTGATAGTGATGATTAGAAAAAAATTGATGACAAGACTATTCTTGGCATGAAAATGACTCAATAGATGATTGGTTCGGATGGAAAGTTGTATGAAGGGATCCTACCACCCTAATTCTAATAATAGTTGGTGTTAAAAGACAAACCTGAACCTTTATGGAGGACACGGGCTCTTAATTCATCACTAGCATCAAACTCATTGCTATGACCATGGATGTAATTGTGGTAATGGTGCAAAATGGTCCTATGTTTAAGAAAGAGTTTGCGATTGGTGTACCAAAACTTCTAACATCTAATGAGTTGTGCTTACATGAGCTTCTTCTTCTTGATTGGTCGGTAGATTGACTTCTTGGGATGCTTATACAACTTGGGCTTATGAAACGTGAGATGGACGGAGTTCCGACGTAGTTTGGGACTTGTTTGGAAGACTTGAGTTTGTTATGACTTGGACTTGATTGATGTTCATTCAAAAAAATTGTATGACTAGGACATGATTTGGATATGACTTGAATATGACATGGACTAGACTTGATTTTGATGATAATGACTAGGATGTTTGACTAATTCTACTCTTGGCAAGAAGACAAAGAAAACACATTGGACATTAATTCAAATAAGCACATCAAGCATATGAAGCTACCCTAGGAAATTGGCTGAGGAGGAAAACCTTTGCTTGTTGACTCAGGTACACACCCAATAGCTAATCAGAATATGGCCATTGGGTCTCACACAATAGATTCCCAATGTCGTATTAGCTGACTCCAAATGCTAATGGGGGCACAATATGGCAAGTTTCTTGGGGGAGTTACTATCTCCCTTGCACAAAGATTATCCACCTTTTAGAGGTGAAACGGGTGGTCTCTAATCCTAAAGTTTTCAATAAGGATTTTTCATTCAAAGACTACTCCTTGTAGTTTCACAAGCACAATTGAGCTCTATATCCCTACAAAGTACCAAGAAAGATGTAGTCACGCAAGTGTGATTGAGACCTAAAGGCCCTACAAAATGCACAATATGAGAGTGAACTCTCAAATAGCTCTGTCCTCCAAAACTTTCATCTCAAGAGGCCTATTTATTATAGTGAGTCGAAATGCCCAGGTCCGGATGTACTCACTTGGCTCATTCCCCTCTCACCAATGCTTAAGCAAATTGGGAGGGCAAGACTGCTAAGGGAAAGCACACAACAAGCTAGAAAAGTGTCAAAGGCCTAGATTTTTTATTATCTAGATAGACAAGAGCATACTCTCCTACTTTCACACTTTTCTCAAACAAGATCAATCACTTTAGTTCTTTTACCCTCTAATTAAAACTAAGTGCCTTAAAAAAATTAAGCAAGCACAAAGTTTGGTTGGATTTCCATAGGCAACCTATAGAAAATTTGATTGGTAGTTTTATTTCAAGCTTTGGACAATCGAATGAACCTGCAAAACTCACAAAAATGTGATTAATAGAGACAGGTTTTTAGTAAGAGCACTCGCATTGTTCTGTAGACACCCGTGCTAAAGTGCTTGTGTAGGCACTGAAATGACGCACTAGAGAGGGGCAGACAATAAAAAGAAGAAGAAAAGTATAGAAATGTATAAAAAATCAAAAAATGCAAAATATACCTTTGCGGTCGCGTTGTTCTATTTTTGGTCACGCTGAGACAAGTTAGTAAAGAAAACATAACGAAAATCCAAAAATTTGAAATTTTGAAAATAGGTTGGAATTATACCAGAGCTCTTGCGCTATTCATAGAGTGCTCGCGCTGATCCGAGATTTCTAAAATGAAAAACGTGATTGGACAAAACTAACTTAAAAAAAAAATTGTTCTTTTAACTTTTCTTCTTTTTAGTGTGTTTTTTACTGCTAATTAAGGAATGAAATAGAAAATATGCACAAACACTAATTAGAAAAACATGTATAAAAATGCCAATGTCAAAAACATTGTTTCAGTAACACTCGTGTTGTTCTGGGATCCCGTAAAAAGGGCGGGTTAATATTTGAATTTTAAATCACCCGCATTGAAGTGCATGCGCACACATCCAAGTAGAAAACAATTGTGTTGGTCCCATGGCAGTCGCACTAATTTGCATTCACCTGCGATGTTCTAATACCTGCGATCAAAAAAATTACAAAAACTCCAAAAAAGTTAAATTTAGGGACATGGGTCCCACCGGGCATGCCAAAATAAAGAGGGAAAAAGATTGGAAGGAAGATACAATGATCAAATGCAATGAAATGAATAATAAAACTTTAAAACATTAAAAGACGATTATACCTTTGTAATTTTCTCCTTCTCCTTCGAATTGAGCCTTTGATGAAGCCAAAGATGCACCCCTTCTTGGCTTGATTGGATTGGCTCTCTTGTTTAATGTGGATGGCTCTCCAAGATTGTGCATAATATATTGGGTGATGAGATGGAATGGATGAGAAATTGGATAAGTGATAGGTGAGTGAAAATTTGGTGAGATTTTGGATACTTGGATTGTTTTCTAAGCTCAAATTGACAGCATAAACTTGGATAACTTGGAGATGTCAAATTAAGGAGTGGAGCCTCCAATTTATAAGAGAAGAGGAGAGGAAATGAAGGGCTAGGGTTGATCCAAGATGGAGGGTCAGGATTGCATGTGAGCCCACACATGGCCCATGAGGAGATGACAAGACAAGTGTGGAGTCCAAGAGATATGCCTTAAAGCCATTTCTTGTCTCCACACTCCTCAAGGTTCATTGGGAAGGCTTCCCAATGCACATAGGGAAGAAAAAAGGAATAAAATATTCCTTGAGTGATGAGAAGAAGGAATTAAACATTCCTTAAAATAATGCTCATAGGGATTGGGGGAATAGAGAGGAATTAAAAATTCCTTGGGTGAAGGGATACCTAGAGGAATGTGGGTGAGTGAGGAGACAAGGAGTTGACTTTGTGGTTAATCATGAGGATTAGCCACTAGCAACTCATTAGGAGAGGGATTAGAAGAATGATTATGTGGGATTGTGACAAATGGGATTTGTAGGAGGATTTGACTAGGAGAGAGAATGAGTGGAGGGAATTAAAAACTAGAAGAATATGATAAGTGAGATTAAGGGTGCTTCTAGAAGAATTCATTAGGTTAATGATGGATTAGGAAAAAGGTGATTTGTAGGAATCACCTGGATCAATTAATTAATTGAGATTAATTAATTAAAGGGGGATTTGTAGAGAATTAATTTTAGGGATTTTTAGAAGAATTAATTAATATTGAGAAAGAATAAGGATTGGCATAATTAATAAATTAATTATGCGAGGAAATTAAATAGCTTAATTAAAATAATTAGTTTAAGTGACTACATTTTGCCCCTCTTTTACGCAGCAGCAAATTTGGCGATGGGTAAAAGACAGAAGAAGAAAGATGCCCGAGCGCAAAGCGTGGGTGGTGTATGCCCCCTTGAGAATTATTTCAAAATTTTTTGGAAAATTGACGAAAAATTATCGAAAAGAAGAAGGAGAAGGGGTGACGAGTGAATGAGAAAGAAAGATAGAGGGGATTGAGAAAGTAGAAGAGCAGATAGAAGAAGAGGGAACATGAAGGGAGTGGGCCCATAAACAAGTCCATATAAGCCACACAAGGCCCAATGAAGGGTCATTGTCACACATAAGAATTGGAGTATTTTAGAGCTATGAAGAAGAGAAGGAGAAATGGATCGCATTCCAACATTTGAGAACCGTGCCGAGAGGGTTAGTTGATATGACAGACCTCAGGGCAAGAATAAACATGCTTTCCATGTTTGCATCAACCCACTACCTACTCCCCCTGAGAGGTAGCCTTGGTTACCTCAAAACTGATTTATCAAAAATTTCTTCAAGTTCCTTAGGAAACAGACCGATAATATGTACATAGTGTCTTGTCAAAAACCAAAGTGGCACTCCTTAACTTATTCTTATTCTATGTATATCTACATGATAGCAAAATTTTCCTATCTATAACAATCCTTCTAACTACGTTGAAGGTAGAATGTTCTTGTATGTTACCTTCAACTAAGCAAGAGTAGTATACCAATGCACCTTTGCAAAATACAAGATGTGAATCTGACATTCAAACTAGGTATATGACTCTTCTGCTTTGTCCATAGTAATTGGTACCTTCATCTTTTGATCAACATTTTTGGCTTCAGATAAAATGCTAGTCAAGGATGCCAACCTCAAAATCACAACTTTCATAATCTTACCAAATTCTCCTTTAATTTGTTCCTTTTGGTCCATAAGCGACTTCAACTAAGAGTGTAGATTTTATATTTGTGCCCTTGTAGAACCATTCTTATCCTCTGTTGGATCATAAATGTTAGCCAATTGAATTATTTGTGACTCAACAGAGTTAGATCCTTTATGTTTTTTGGAGATATTGGCTACTTCAAGCCAAATTGGTGTACTTCAATGGCATCCTCTAAGCATTTTTTAATTCTTTTCAAATTCTCTTGTAGTTTATTATGTGCATTAGCACATCTATCAAGAGAATCAACTATCCTATTATTTTTATTGCATTTTTCTATTCCTACTTATATAGATGAATGGGCTTTGAAAGAATCTAGCAGAAGCTTCATCCATTGAGTGGGAGGCAAAGATGTATCTCTTTTTTCCTTAGGAAATTCTTCTTGAATTGTCATAACTGCTTCTTCTAATAATTTAGTACTGTCAACATGATGTTTTAGGACCTCATCTCTTGCACGTGAATGAAATATGTCTCCCAGTTGCAACTTCTGGAGAGGAGATATATTGGGCAGGTCAACTTGTCCATCATGATTTGGCAATTGTAACAATTGTAGAGAGATCATTGGTTTAAATTGCATCTATTGTGCCAAGATAGCATTAATAGGATCATCTATGGAGGAAGATGTTTCTTTTCTTTTCTTAGGTTCCTCCTTTGTGATCACATTCATTTTCTCCTCTTATTGATCAAGTATACCATGTTGCATTGTGGTTCTTGGAGGAGATGCACACCATTTGCCTTGAGCATAATGCTCTTCATGCTTAATTTGTTTTGTAATCTTCGATACAGGAACATTAAGAGATGTAATTTTTGCATCTTATGCATTATGTTCTTCTTATGAGTTTTGTTTCTTAGTGACATATGGAGGAGGCATAGATGGTTGTTCCTCATTCACTAATTCAACCTCTTTCATTTCTTCAAGAATTTTTTTTGTCAATTCCTCTATTTATTTTAGATTTATGTCTGTCCTTCTCCATGCTCATGAGTACATTTACTCTCTATTTTGTCCTCAACTATTGAGCTTGTATTTGAGATATTTTGCATTTTCTTCTTGAGATATTGAGGATCCAACCTTATCAAGAGCATGTTGTCTTGTCTCCTCATTCATTTCTATAAATTTTTCACTCTTCTATCTCAAAAACCAGCAAGACTCTCTAGAATTTGGTCTAAGATCTCACTTAAGGGCTCATTATACATGATCGAATACATAACTATTTCCTTCTCAATAGTTTTTGGTCTACTAGAGGCACTTCTATATAGAGTTTTGATGTCTACTTTAAGATCACATCTTGAAGGATTCCACTAAGGACTACATCTAGTTAAAGGGGCTCATGTGGAGGTACCACAGAAGAAGTCTTCTTAACTTTCTTTTTCTTATTTTTCATTTTGAAGTGTCTTCCTATCCTTCTTCTCCTTCTTCTTCCACATCCTCAATCTCTACCTTTATTCTTTTGGCCAGTTGTTTGGGTCTAGCATGATTTATTTCCTTGAAAGGTAGTTCTTCTTCTGGTAGAGGTAGTTTGAGTATATGTGTAAGACAATTGACCAAATGTAGTGGTAGAAGTAGATTTGTTTGAGCTTATAGTTCCTTGAGAACTCTCTGGAAGAACAAGGATGGATTGAGGATCCACCATATGAGTTTGGAGGAATACCTCACAATCTATGTAAGTTTTCTTTGTTCTTGTTGAGGTTCTCCTTAGCACTCTTCTTATTTATTTTATCCTTTATCTCGTCATGTGTTCTGAATCTTTTTGTAGTTGGGTCTATTTATTTAATAACAAGAATGTTAGCATATCCTTGGCTCTACAACCTGCATGTAGAAATAGTCTTTGTCCACCAAAATTGTAACCTTACCTTCAAATCTTCTAACTATGTTTGAGGGGATTCTATATCTTTCTTGCATCTTAGCTCATAAGGTTTTGAAAACTCCCCAATACATTTAGCTGCAACTCCTATCATTTTCAAAACCTATCATGAGATTCCTAATTTGGGTACTTCATTCAAAAATAAAAATGTTAAACAAATGATCAAGGATCCAAACTTGAAGTTATACCCGGTCTCTAAGGTTTTCTTCAATTTCTCAAGTATTTTTTCCCTCAACAATTCACACGATTAAAATATGGCTCCTTCTTTAACCATTTTCCGTGTGGAGTGGATTGTGGTACCAGT